>NC_056725.1:278862707-278940207 GCF_019279795.1 Protopterus annectens
GCTGTACCACAATGCTTAGACTATTTATTCACTCAAAAGATTTACAGCAAGTCTGCACATGCTGTATACGTTGTGGTAACCTTTATGAATCCAGCCCAGTATTATCATATGTACTTAATACTTAAGAAAACAAGCAGCTTATAAACTGTTGCATTACATCTGGTAAAACCTTAGATGTTGTCGAAGAAAATTTGTCTTTCAAATTTATAACATTGCAATTCGTACAGTTTTAATAGCTTTTATTGTCCACAAAATATTTACTTTTCTTTCTCTAAGGTTATTTTTCAGAAAATGCTGTGGAATGTAAAATAGTGTGTAGGTGATAGAGGTGTGACATTCCACACTACTTAGATGTTATTGAGGTAGAACTGATTACTTCTCACTCCGTGCACAATACATCCCTTCTGTCCAATTCCAGCCTCTCTTTCTCTACTCCAGTGCACCTGCGTTGACTTTTTCTTACTTCTCACACTCTTGTTTTGGCAGCCTCTGTGTACATCATATCAAATGTTTTGACTTTTGGTGCATTATTACAAAATACAGTTTAAGATTATGCCTTCATGAAGTTGTGTCCAATTTTCTTTCTTTCTTCCCCTTTACACCCTTAGCTGTCACTCATGATTAATCATTTCTTTATCATCATCAGCTGATTTCTTTCCTCTCCTGTTTTTTAGGGATTTCAAGGGTGATAACATTTAAAGGACTGGACACCTATTCCACCTATTCCATTTCTGCCATAGTTTGTGAATTTTTTCTTATTACTATACCAATTCTTAGGTGTAGCCTTCTTGATAAATACTGCTAAAGAGAGCTTCACCTCTAATGCATGTAGATTTTTTTATTCTCTTCTGTCATGTATGTGTGTTGGGGGGAGTTAATCTTCATTCATACTAACCTCAGTAAGCCAAACCTGTAGGTTTATTACCTTATCTCCCACAGCACTAGCATCAAGGTTCAGTCATACTTAAACTTTAATAGGCTATTCCTCATTGGATTATTGAAATTCCATATCTGTTTCACCCTTGGTTATAAACCGATGTCCCCATAACCCATCCTACCAGCTTAAATCTGATGGTTTGATGGCTTTGTTCTCTGCACATCAAAAAATAAATTCACTGTAACAGATTAGGCCTTTCCCATACTTGGACCATGATCCAGAATGCACTTCTTCAGTCACTTAGGAATCAGAATGATCATATTTGAGATGTTGTAACAAATGAAAACTAACTTAGTAGCGGTACTCCAGTATAACATAATTATAGAATGTGAAAACAGTGGGGTTGCTCAACATTGCATTCAATATCTCATTCAGCTGTTAGTAGATTGTTTATAATTTTCGACTCCTGATTTTTTTTCATAATCTGTTTTTTTTTTTTTTCTGTAATTGAAACATGTTACTTTATGTTAAACTTTGTCATCAGCAACCCTATGCTTTCCACCTAGGCTGTATCAGAAATTAGTCACCCAAAGATAAATACATGGATCAAGAACTTTCTATGAGTACATTCTGCACAGCTATAGAAGTTATGACCAGATATCTGACCTTCTGCATTGGTTCTTCAGCCTAACGTTTCCCTGTTATTAATCAGTAAACTTCTTCTATTTATTTAAGGCTTTTCAGGCAGCAATCCACCTTTTTTCTTGACAGCCATTTCCCCCTCTTCACTTCTTTAGTACAACTTTAACTACATGTAATTCTTAAGATTATGCAGAGGGGTTTGGAGCTGCACTACCATCAGCTAGCCCTGCCAGCATGTCTTATATTTAGATGACTTTTATCTTTTACACTGAAATATTGCAAAATCATTTATAATTTCTGTGGGTTTGCCTTTTCAGACTTCTTGCTCTTTACATGTAATAATTTGGATTGTAAGTTCTTGATATTCAGCTTCTGTACCGTAATTTGAAAGAGTATTCTTTTGAATGCCCTACATATGGAAATACACTTTCAAGAAACTGCATCTCCCACAAAGTAAAGCAAATGTTTTTTTTATGTGGGTCAAACCCACTGCATACCAAATGTGGGAACGTTCTTGCTGATCTACTTCTTTACATATTCTCCCTGAAAAGTTGTTCAAATTCTGACAGAGCTCGTAAAGTACAGAAATAATTAAAAATATTTTCACACTTTCTCTATAGAAAAAATATGTCTCTCTTTTTGCATGTTGGCACAACCTCAGAGAAAGCAGAATGTACAATTATGTGAGGCAACCATGAATCTATGAATGAAGAAAATAAACAATGAAGACTCCATGCTGTGGATAACAGCACTAAGCAAACAGATTCAAGATGCTATTATGTAGCCAGTCTTTGCAGGATATCACAACTTACTGAAATGTAGTATATTAAATATCAAAACATCAAATGCATAATCCTGAGATATCAAAATGCTGAAACTTTACTATGTTGAACTAAAGATACCTACCAAAAGAATACTTGCACTGTGTTAGTGCACAGCCAGTCAACAAGTAATATCATGCCCCTGTTAGTGAAATGTGGGAATGAGCGCTAACATGGGTCTTGTAAGGGGAGCACTCTTTACATATAAGAGAGCAGGTATTTTGATTGCAGTATATTGCTTTTCAGTAAGATGACATTGACCCATGTCTACTCTAGATTTAACATCTGACACTTTTTCTGTCCTCTTTTTATCTCTTCCTTTCTCACTGGTGAAGCCTAAAGATTCAGGCAGCCATCATCACCATGGTCAATCTATGTCATATGTTGTTTTACTTTTACTCTTAGTGGTATATACACAGATACGCACAGTGAAATTTAACCACTAGTTGACTAATAAGACATGTTGAAGAAATGTGAGTAAACAACTAGATGATAGAACATAGAACAAGTGACTTCCTTACAGTTTTTATAAGGTATCTGAATCAGCACAGTCTGTTATTATACATATTTTTCCTTATTTTAAGAAACACTGCTGTATCATAAAGCTTGGTTGTCTAGTTAATTTTCCCCCTGGGATACTTTTAACATGGCATCAACATATCCTCTCTGTTTATTTGTGTTTTTTTTGTTGTTTTTTTTTTTTTTTTTGCTAGCTGCTCTAGTTTCTTCTTATCTATCAAAGATATGCTGCAGATGAATGGGAGATAAGCCTATAGGTGTACATGCTGTGAGCATATGTGGTGGTGGCACCTATAATAGTCTGATGTCCTATTCAGGACTAGTTTTACTGCTTTGTACAAATGAATGACAGGACAGACTCTGGTGCCTAGCAACCTGAAACAGGTAAATGGGGACTTAATGAATCCTTCATGTTATGGTTAAACACACGTTCTTTAGAGCTAATGTTAATAATGATCAGTAAGAACAGTGATTCTTCTTTCTCAAGCTATGATGGAGGCATAGTCTTGATCTATTGTCAAATTAAAATGAATGTTAGTACTTTCTTGCACTTAGTAGTGGGTTTTCAATGCCTGAATGTAGGACAGGAGCTCAGAGGCTTTCCTTATTGAATCACACCAGTGATTTATATTCACTGACTTGTTTCAGACAAACTGTGGCAGATTTATCACAGTTCATGCTGAGTTTCTCAAAGGCATCTTAACAGGTTTAAAAGTACAGAACTATGCAGGTGTTTTTTTTTTGTACTACCTATATATTTAATTTAAAATGTGCCAGCCTTTAAATGGTACATTTTGTTTTCTGCTTACAGACTGTTATTGCTATAGCAGGTCAAAACTTTTATGACGATCTTTGCAAAAAGAAATAACTATAAAGTCAAAGTGAACTACTATTATTTTTGCTTGCTTTAGAGAATACTTTTTGTATATATCACACCGGAATTGATGATTTTTCCTGGTCCATTAAAGAATTTTTGTTAGCTAAGTTCCACTTCTTATGATTATATCCAGTTCTTTTACTGCAGCAAAGGAAGGTTTTGCCTTTTAATGCAAACATATATATCTATAATTAAATCTATATCTATATCTGTGTCTTTCTATATATTTATATATATATATATATATATATATATATATATATATATATATATATTTATATATATTTCAGAAGACTGAGTCTTCAGAAAGTCAAACTTCATATGGTCAGGACCATATGATCCAATTTCCGAAAAGTTGAATGACACAAAACAACAAAATCTATATTTTTGCAGGGGGACAAGCCTCCCTTCACCTCCCCTGCATGTCCTATATACCAGCTTCAAGATTGTACTACATTGGGGAAAGGATAAATTCCATGATCGCCATAAAAAACACAATCTCCATACGAAAGCTTAGTCATTTTGGAAAGTCAATCATATGGTTCTGAAAAGTCGATCTTCTGAAGTAGACTCATGTATACATTTATCTATCTATTTATATATACATATGTGTGTGTGTGTGTGTGTGTGTGTGTGTGTGTGTGTGTGTGTGTGTGTGTGTGTGTGTGTGTGTGTGTGTGTGTGTGTGTGTGTGTATACATATATATATGCGTGTGTGTATTTAATATATATATATATATATATATATATATATATATATATATATATATACACAATATTTTTCCCACTCATTCCCAATCATCTATCCATACATCCTCTTTACACTCTGCACGCATTGCACCAAACCTATTTAATATTGCCGCTCATGTTTATTCCAAATATAGGCTAATTAATTGCACTTTAATTCCAACCAAAACAAAATTAAGTGCAAAAATCATCTCCAAAAACAAGTATGCATTATTCCCTGATGTACTAAAATCCTTCTAGGAAGAGATATTCACCTAAATCCTGACCCCACCTATCACAATGAACAAAAATATAAATCTGTTCCACATACTTCTGTAACCCAAAAACAGCCAGTCTCAGTCCTACTGATGTATTTTTTGATGCAATAAATGTTAGAAGTATAAGAAATAAAACTGCTGAACTACATGCTTGGATTACCCAGCATAAGCCTGATGTTCTTGCTGTAAATGAAACTTGGCTCAATAAATGACTCTGAAGTTCTACCTTCTGGCTACAATACCATTCATAACGACTATATAAAGAGATAAGGTCGGGGTATTGCTTTAATATTTCCCAACACATTTCCCCTTGCAGCAAAACAACACCAAAAGTCAGTTCAGCAGTGCTTCTTATTGCTTTCCTCAAAATAAACAGCTATAAACAATATGCCCTACTGCTCTTTATAACGTTCCTGGTGAAATACAGCTATACTGGAAGATCTTGGTAATCCATGTGTGTTTACTAGGCTAACGATCAGAAGGACATTTTTAAACCTAGCCATGCAACCCACATCTCTGACAAGTTCTGATACCCTTGATAAGTGTAAGATGAGACTTGGGAGATGCAGGGGCCTGGGAGATGAATCATTTGCAGGTTGCCTTCATCCATTAAAGACATAGATGCCACATCAGGGATGAATTTCCTGTTCCCCATCCAGTTGTCCAAGTTGCACTTGAATTGTGTTAGGGAGGATCTCTGCTTCATATGGATGAGGAGTCTATTCCACAGATGAGGTAGTCTGTGGTATACATACCGTTTTCTCCAAAAGGCCCTATTTGTATCACAGGTGAGGTTTAGGTATTTAGAAAAGGTAAATTTGATGCTGTTTGTTTTGTAGATATGCAGGGGGTCCATCAAAGTGGGGTCTAACAATACCCTATATGCCAGGCATAGCTCTCCCCTCAAGAGCATGTAGGATATAGAATACAAAGATAGGGCCTTGAGGCACCTCTGTAGACATTCCAATTGTTGGATATGCCTGGTTAGATACCTACCAAAAAGGGCATTGTACTCAATGATAGGTCTGATGAATGACGAATAAAGTGGAGCAATGACTTCCTTGGACTTAGATGTCATACAACAAAGAATGATTTCCTCACTACTGCAGACACATGATGGTCAAAGGCTAGATTACTGTCTATGTGTGTCCCTAAGTCCCTGACTATTAGGTCAACTCTAAGGGGTGTGTTGTCAATATGATAGCTGACAGAGGTGGATGACTTCCTGAAAGATACTATTATGCATTTCTTGGCATTTAATTTTAGTCCATAGCTCTGAAACCAGTTGTTTGTCTGTGTCAGCCCTTCCTGGAGAACATTTGTGTCAGTGTGGGATTCAATGACAGCTTCTACTTTGTAAGCATCTATAAATTTAGTCAGTCAGAGACCACTGACATTGGCCTTGACTTCAGAAAAGTAAATGCTGAAAAGGAGTGGTACAAGGACTGATACCTAAGGGACTCTACTTCTGACTGGCCTCTTTGCGTAGGTGGAGTCCCCAATTCTAACTTCTTGGGTCCTGTCTGTGAGACAGCTGGTTATCCACTGGGTGAGATACTGATTTGTACTAAGTTCCTGGGTTTGTCAACAATGCCCAAGTGGGGGTGTTGTACCAAATGCCTTGGTCAGGTCAAGGTAGGCAGTTTGAACCATTTTACCCTCTTCCATTGCTTTGGTAACCTTCTCCAAAAAGTCAACCAGGTTGAGTAGGCATGATTTTTCCTTGACAAAACCAAACTGGGTTGGATTCAGTATCTGGAGATTTACTATATCACTATTGATAATTTCCATGATAATTCTTTCCATGGCTTTACATATAAGACTAGTGAGACTTATGGGTCTGTGGTTACCTACAATGGATATCCTTACCATTTCCACAAGAAAAAAGTATTACTAGTTGATGTGAATGTCAATTGATTGGACATAAACTCTAACTCCCATACATCTAGCATGAACTTATATGGTTTCACATAACTAATTAATAGTCCCACACATTGTAGCAAGAAATCGGATTCTCTATTAGACTGGATCCTAGTATCAAACCCTAGGAAATACTCGCCCACAGGTACAAAGTCAGACTCTGTTAGTAATCATCTCCAAATCTATACAACTAGACGCCTCACACATCCAGCTAAACAGCATATTTATAAAATAACATGCAACCTATTCAAGTTTAAACCAGAAATGTTCATTGCTTTGATATCATCATATTTAATAAAATGGAACTTCCTAAAAATCCTCCCCTTTGACAATGCAGTAATTTAATTCAATACAGCTTTTCTAAATATCCTAAATTGCCTCAAGTAGAATGCTAATGAAGGACAGAGAAAAAGCATTGGAAGAAGGGCAAAAATATAAAACACCTCGATATCTTGAAAACTTCAGAATGCTTTGCAAGCATACTAAAAATCAAATAACTGAAGACAAAAAAAATCCTATAATAACTTTCAAAATAATACTAAACACAACCCTAAAAAGTTTGGACATCAATTAAAAAAATCTTAAATACTAGCCAAAAATTCAACCCAAACTCCTCTCCCTACAACTCACCATTCAATTCAACTCTTTTTTTATCGATAGCATAGTATCATTAATCAAGGATTCATCAAAATGTAATTCCAACCCTTCCCAACAGCTACGGATCACCACACCCTCTCTCACCTTCAAACCTGTGCCCACATCCTATATAAAACTACTCTTAAACTTAAACCATACTCTTCTTCAGCTGATGGCCTTCCAAGGCAGTACCTAAAAATATCAGGCAATAGCATTGTTTATCCTGTCTCAATCCTTTTAAATAGGTCAGTCCAGTAATCCAATGTACCCTCTCTCTGGAAAAAGTCATACATTATCCCCCTGCATAAAGTGGGAAATTGAACAGACATGAATAAATTTAGAGCTGTAGCAATCTTATCTCCCCTCAACAAAATACTTGAAAAATGTATTCAAAAACAATTCCTAGACTATCTCCTGTAGGAAGAAACCTATCACCTACACAACATGGCTTCTGTCCCTCCAATAGTACTAATATTGCACTTCTAACCTATATAGAGACTGTCAATAAAGCTAGAGGTAAGAGCAAACTACTATCTTCCTTATTTCTAGATTTGTCTAAAGCCTTCAACACAGTTTGTCACAGCAAATTTCTTCTTCAAATGTCCTCACTAGGTTATTGTTGCCCACCCTTCTGTGGTTCCATAGCTACCTGCCCAGTAGGTATCAGACAGTAAAATGGCACAATATACTCTCTCCTTACCTCCCAGTCACCAGCGGTGTACCACAAGGCTCTATTCTTGGTCCCCTCCTCTTTACCATTTTCACCCAATACTTTCTATACTTCCATATAACAGGCCACCCTAATACAATATACAGACAATTACACTCTCATTTGCATATCTGTAAACATGATACACCTACATCAAAATTACTTAAGAAGCCGTAGCAGCCACTGAAACATGGATTTGTAACTCACAACTCATGCTCAATCCAAAAAAGGCCAAACTACTACTTTTTTCACTAAATTCCTCTCTTGTGAAAAAATTAAATTCAAAGTCCTCTCTCTTGTTAATACAACCATATAAGTCCCTTCTCATAGAAAACTTTTAGGGGTGATAGTGGATGATAATCTTACATTCGACCTGCATATAAAAAATTGCATAAGAAAAAGTCATCAAAAACTAGGGATGCTTTACAGAGTCAGAAACGTTCTCATAAATACAACTAAAACTAGACCTGCCACTGTGTATCTCCTCCCCGCTCTTCTTTATGCTGGTGCCATCCTTACAAACCTGCAGGCTTCACAAAAATTGAAACTTGAACAATGCTATAACAAAGTTGGTAAATTTGCAACACATACCCCTTTCAGAACTCACCACTGTAAAACACTGAAAAAACTAAATTGGTTTAAACTGCCCATCAGCTAACATATACACAACTTCTTACCAGCTATCAAATTATCCAGCATCCATCTGCATGAATAGCCCTAAAAGCATTCAACACAACTATGTTCCCAGTCAATCACTGTGATCCAGTGACCTAAAACTCCTGCCTATAAATGTAGCAAATCTGCTGTGCATGTCTATACTCGTACAAGGTTGCTTAGGACTGGAACTCCTTACCTGTATCCTTCAGATCTATACCCTTCCTCCCACCTTTCAAAACCACTCTTAAAGACTTACTAGCTAAAATCTGTCTCTGTTCTTGCTCAAAATCAGGATAACCTACATCCCTAAATGTGACTTTTTATTCTTTATACATCTTTACTCACTTCCTTACTGCTATCTAAATATTTTCTCTGACTTTCTCTCTAAATATATCATAAGCCTGTTTTTCTCTCACTTCGTGTTGCAGTTTCTGATTGTATTATACTAACTTACCTTTAATTTTTCTGCAAACTGCCTAAAATGCTTTTAAATATTAAATGTTTGTCATTTAACTTGTATTGATTCTTACCCAATGTTTTTATATTACATGTAAGTTATTATAATTATTTAAACTATAGATTTTTTGTTTTATTCTTGAAGATTGTAAAATTATTGTTCTTAAAATATTTTGTAATAATTTATATATATATAGATATATATATATATATGGGTCTACCTGACATGGTCGACAGTTCATATGGTCGACAGTTTATTTGGTCTGACAGTTCATTTGATCGACAAGCATTTTAGGTGGGGGTCTTCGCCCCCCACATCCCCCAATGTGTGGTCTGTGCCCCCCACACACCCCCTAACTATATATATCAACTCCAGGGTTGCACAACATTGGGGAAGGGGGCAAATCTGCTTGTCGACCAAATGAACTGTCGAACAAATGAGTGTCGATCATATGAACTGTCGACCATGTCAGGTAGACCCATATATATATATATATATATATATATATATATATATATATATGTATATTTGTACACACACACATACACACACACACACACACACACACACACACACACACACACACACACACACACACACACACACACACACACACAAAACACACACATACACACACACACACACACATATATATATATATATATCTGGGTCCCCTTCAGAATTTCGAATCTTAAAACTTCAAAAAACATATGATCGAAGACCATATGTTCGAAGTTTTAAAACTTTGAAATAATGAATTGGGATCGGCGTATAACACGGACAGGGAGATTTCCCTTTGTTCTTGCTGTAGTGTGATCTCGATGTTGGTATATTTAAGTTGTGGGGGGCTGTCAGGGGTGCAGGGGGGCTTGCCCCCCTGCTATACCAGTTTATTTTTTGTTGTTTGTGTTTTGCAGGTCTGCTGCACATTTTTGAACATTCAAATGTTTGATCATATGATCTTGGCCATATGGAATTTGAGCATTTGAACATTTGATCATGTGAAGTAGACCCATATATATATATATATATATATATATATATATATATATATATATATATATATATATATATATATATATATAATAATTTACACGCCCTCATATGTGCACACAACACACACACACACACACACACACACACACACACACACACACACAAGTTACTACATACATTCAGCCAATTAAATGCCCTTCTTTTTGCTTTATTGGTAACCACTTGGCTTTGCAGAAAGTGAGAGAGAGAATAGTGTTCTTGAGGCAGAGTGTTTGGTAAATTTGTGTGCATTTTTTTTTTTTTTTTTGAGATAAGGTTAGTGTGGCCATGTTCTTGCAGGAGGCAGCAGCTGAGATGATAAGGACATATTCAATAACCTCTCTAGCTGTCTTTCACAGGTGGTGGTGGTGGGGGGGGGTTCTGTCCCAAAATAGTAGAGTGTTAAGTTTATATATTTTTGTGGATTTAGACGTTAAGGGTTTGGTCAGTCCAAATCAAATGTCCAGATGTTAGAAAGCTGATGAAGTCTTTTTTTTCAAAGATGGCCACCAGACAGTAAGCACACAATTCTGCCTGCTCTAAAAATCTTTGTTAATCTAACCAAATCATCTGTGACTACTTTATTGAATAAAAACTATAAACATCAAAGTCCATTAAAAGATTACTAAACTTGCTTTCCTGACCTTCAGTTTTTGGAAAAAAGGAAGATAAAGGAAGAAACTTACTTGGATGAAGGAATCCCTCTACATAGTGGCACAGTGGTGAACCTGGTTACATGTGCTTCAGCCTACAAATCTTCTAATTGCCTAATCAAATAAACAAAGGAATTTCACTCTACTCAAAATGGAACAACAAACTACTAAATCTAGATTCTCACAAATTAATTCTCCAGAAAAGGAACTCTCTTCAAAAAGGCAAAAAACAAATAAACCTCAATCTGAAGCAACTAAACAGACCCAAAAAGTTAAAAATGAGCAGTCATTCACATTAGAAGACCTCAAAGAAGCTCTTGTCCCACTTCAGTCAGAAATACAAACTTTCTCAACAAAGCTAACAGATTTTGGAAGCAAGCTGGAATACATGACGGCAAGAATAGAGCAAAATGAAAGTAAAATACTAGAAAATGAACTGAAAATACAAAAACTACATAAAGAGGCCTCAGAAAGAGATAACATCATCACAGAAATGAAACAGAAAATTATTGACCTGGAAGTGAGAGCCAGAAGAAATAATATCTTAATTAGAGGAATACCGGAGAAGTATGACCAAACACAGCTACATGGAATTGCAATTGAAATCATTGACAAAATAATAGAAAATAAAGATACAACTAAAAAGATAGAAATAAAGAGAATTCACAGAGCTCTTAAAAAATCCCAAATATCTGATACTCCGAGGCAAGTTTATGCTAGAATCCTAAATGCAGATCATGCACAATCTATAATAATGAATGCCAAAAAAACGAAAAGCATCGCATGGAACGGAAATAAAATAACTGTAGCACAAGACTTTCCACTACCAATAAAGCAATCAAGACAAGTCTTATCGCCCTTTTGCAGTTACCTGATAAACAAAAATATCAAATTCCAAATGAAGTACCCGGCAACTCTCTGCTTCCAACATAATAACGCAAATTATGCAATAAAATCTGTGCATGAGGCCAAAACTACATTTGCTGCTGTTTTCAAAGAACTACCTGCAAATATAGCTTAAAAATAACCTGACAGTTGTTCCTGGTCCAGCGATGTTCACCCGTTGATCTTTGCTGCACTAAGGTACCCTTTAACACAAGAACTTAGTTTAAGCTCTAATCATATTATTAGCGTCCTAAAATTCCATACCTGGGCCTAGATCACAAATTCAAGAGCTTAAACCTCACACCCTGACCTCGCAAATACATCCGGGTCAAAGAGAAGGAAGGAGGAGGAGGGGGAAGAGAAAAAGGAAAGGAAAAGAAAAAGAGGAAGTTACGTAAATAACACCAAAAAGACTGTATATAAACACGCCACACCTTCTTTGAAGTGTTAAAGCAAATCAGATAGAGATTCTAGCTTAAATGTCACAACTCAAACACTCTGGCTTAAATAATGGCTTAGAATGTAATATTAGAACTCGCCCATCTCTTTCACAATAAAAGCTCTATACGGACTCAAACAGACTCAACTTAAGTTCACTTGGAAGGCTAATTATTGTAAAGATCTTAACAAAGCCTAAAATACTTGCAGTCCAAATCGATCTTCAGTCCAATACAATAAATAAGTACCTCACTGTTAAATGATCTGAATATTGTCTCTGTATAAGCGTTGGAAGATCGGATGAACAACTACGCACAGGCACACTCGCTGAGCATCTTGCTGTCCCCTTCTGTCCATACCATCCTGTGTGTTTAAATGGTGCTAAGATTACAAATAATCAAATACTGCGTACATATAAAGGGTCTTTCAAACTCAGGGGGAAGTTTCCCTCTCTACATTTGAGACGAATAGCTTTGGTACGCACTTCTGTCACTAACGACATTTGCAGCAACTACAGCGAAATATAAAAGGATATTAAAGAGAGCTTATCACTCGGCTCATTAACATTGCTGAGATGGTCTGTGTTTTAAAATCGGTATATATATACCACAGGAACTAGCACAGTGCTGAGTATCAATCTCCTTCCAAGGAAACAGTCAAGGCTAACATATAAGACATACTTTTGGTTGAAAATTAATTAAGCATATAAAGTACCTTCATTGTTCTTTCTTTTTATAAACTGCGCATACCTGACGGTTTTTTTTTTTTTTTTTAAGCAGGTGGGATAGTGACGAGCGTGATCGCACTTCTCTACCAAGCTTGGTAAAGTGTAAATACAAGCCTGCAGTTAATGAGGAGTGGTTTGGCACTAACTGACAAGCGATCTATACTTAAATATGTGCAGCACAAGAAATGCGATGACGAGAGTTTCTCATTAACAAATGTTATAAATTTGCAATTGGAGAAAGAAAAGCCAATTGTCAACTCTTTTATGGAAGTCAAATGTATATAAATGCAATGCCCAAGTTATACCTTCTAGTGATTGTTTTCTGGCAAGTGAGATATGTCTTTTTGTGTGTTGCCAGCAGTCAGTACATATGTCAAGAAGATCTTCATTTGCATTGCATATATTTGAATCCAGGGATGTGTGCCTTTTATTATTTTCTTGACAATATAATGATAACAGAGAAGAATGGCTCATTCAACAATCCTTGCTTTGTGACATGCTACATAGTGGCCACAGAGTATCACAGGATGTGTTTCCTGATATTTTGTTATGGTTTTTGGATGGGTATGCAATGTTCATCCAGTAATCTCTATATTTCATTATGGGTATGCCCAGTATAAAGATGAATGTGTTGCATCTTTTGCTTCTCAGTGGTAAGCACAAAGCACCATAAGTAATCAATGGTGGGGATGAGTTATTGTCATTTCTCCTTCTATGGTTAAACCTGTTGAGAATTTGCTTCTAGCAGCTTGGCTCTGCTGACTGTCATGTGATGAAGGTAGTGGTCAATGCACAGAGGAGCTCGACAGTGTTATAGGCCAGTCTACAACTATTGCATGTAAACTCTAGCAATATTTACAGTTCACTAACAACCTGAGGTGAATGTTGCATTTGTCTGTGAGGTATGTTGTGTACTGAGATGATACAGGTAATAAAACCTGTTGCACAATCCTCAGTTTAGTAGTCATTTTGCTATATAACATGAAAAAATCCTTTAGACCTGTGCCTTGTCATACTGTGTTAGCTGTGTATGTGTGGCAGCAACAGTTAATACACACATATTATGATGCTTATGTAGCTACACATGCTTTCCACTCCAATCACATAAAACTTTGAAACAATGCATACAGCTGTTCTTGAGAATAATGGCATCAGGCACACTTCTGCTGTGATTAATTCTCCTAAGAGGTAACTCTCATGAATGATCTTACTGTCTCTCTCTTAATCAAAGCCATAGGCATACATACACACACACACACACACACACACACACACACACACACACACACACACACACACACACACACACACACACACACACACACACACACACACACACACACACACACACACACACACATACCAATTGTAAATGGACTCCACATGACTTGTGTCTGGCAAGATTTCCATCTTAGGTCTTTTGCAGGACAGTTTCTACAACTAGTTAGGAGAGTAAAGACAACTGGTTGTATACATTCGTCACCGCATACGGCTTTGGTACTAAAGGTTTCTTACTCCATTTTCCAGTGCCTGCGTGACTTCCCGCAGACACCCGCCATGCGTCTGCTTGACTCTCGCCATCACATTTCTGTCACTTTCACTGTCTATGTAAGGTGCCCAAAGTCAGTGTATTTTGTTAGTTTTATTTATTTAATCAGAGTGCTTGATTTTACAATGTAGTACTACAAGAAATACTGCAATTCTAGGAGTTTATCCACCTGTTAACTTAATATCAATCTTTGGGATTCAGTACTCAGCCATTACAAGCCACGTTTCTCAATGTACTTAATTACTGAAAAAAAGGCATGGAGACAAATGGCTAAGATGAAGAGAGCTAAGGCTGTGTATATGCTGTGTTTATTTTATTATTTGTGATTTAAGTTTAAGAAGAGACTCTAATTATTCAGTGACTGTAGACATGAAGTAAGGTTTTGAATCTAATACACGCATCCCCTAATTAAGGCATTTGGGTGGGAAATGTAATTGGTTACATGACATAGTGTAATAGTGCTGCACTTGACACAGACGATGGGGAGAGATAAATTATAGCTGAGATTATGACGACATTCTCTTGGATGCAAAACCTCCCATTGTAATATACAACAGTGCCCTAGGAGAACTCACAGAAGTAGGGAATACTGTATTTACCACTGAATGATGCTCTTGCCCATACTGAGTAAGCAGACACACCACTGCAGGCCAGTTCAGCACAGCAGGGTGGGGTGGTACAATTATGTAGCAATCACACATGCTGAAGGCATGACATTTTCATATTCTGAAAAGTAAAGAAGTATATACTTGTCAAAATAAAGATATAATAATATGATAAAGATGAATTCCAGCTAAACTGTTACTGATGTAATATCTATCAGAAGTGTTACATGTTGATTAACTAATTTATTTTCCAGCATTTTTACTGGTTCGCCTGACTGAGACTAAAGTGGTTTTCAGTGGAGGCACAGGGAGAAAAGCTCCAGTATAAAAATACAATTTTTTTTTTTTTGTATAACACTTAACTTATCCAGTCTATCATGTTTTTAGGTCTTTTTGAAGCATATAAATGATCCAGAATTCAATTATGAAAAATTCAGTACACACCATCCCTATGCTTTTACTTTCATTTTCCTTAACAGTCGAAGTCATCCACTATTAGTGCTAAATATTACTTAGTGTTAAACCTAATTAGTTTTTTACCCATATATTTTCATGGATGGTACTGTTGTAATTAAGATCAAGAGAAGGATCACCCTACAGTCTCCTACCTTTATCCTTTAATTGTGTCCTTGTGTATACAGCATCATTACATCGTGAAGGAATTCACTCAGAGCTAAGTTAACACTCATAAACAGGTAAAAAGAGACTTCCGAGATCTAGTGAGTTTGATCACATAGTTTTCAATAAAATTAGTTGCCTTGAAAGTCCATTTGCCAGGGAGTAGTTACATTAAGTCTGGCAATATGGTCTAGTCTGTATTATAGATGCAATACTACCAACAGCTATAATATTTCTTAAGTTGGTCTAATTTAGATTCCCAAGTATGTCTTTACTCCTTGAATGTCAAGGAGGGATATAAATCTATTTCACGTATGGAGCTGAAATTATATAGAAGCGCAGTTAGTTATTTGCTAAGAAACACTTAAAGACCGCAGAGGCAAACCCAATAATCTGTGTTAACTTCTGAATAAGATCAGCGGGAAGAAATATTACAAATAGAAGCTTAGACTTGGACTACTTTGGTTTTGTTATTGAGTATTAGGAGGGACCACTATATTTCATATTAAATATTTCCCTCTTTTGCTGTTATGTATGGGATAAGTATTGTTACATATGGATGCTGACTCAAAGCTTCATCTCTATTGCCCTAATAAACAATTATATTTGGGTAGTTATCCTGCACACAACAGATGTTGCAACGTGAGTCAGTTCCCTGCCTCTTGTTATAATGGGACATAATTTTTATCCTTTAGTGGATACTCTAAGACTTCCTCGCGAATACTGAGATAATAATCCTGTGGAACATTTGTTGAGAAGGAGATAAAAACTACTTTTAAAGTTAATCATTCCCTATTGTTAACATTTTACAAATCTTTTCTTCCCGATGCTTGTGCGACTTCCCGTAGATACTTGCCTATCTATCTATAATTCTATCCTATCTAATTATTAGACTGAGTAAGGGCCTAAGCATCACACTTTGAACTGCAATAATCTTCTTTATCAAGAAATTCAAAATGATTATTACATAATACATGGTACAAAGTAATTGAATGCAGGTACGGAATATAGAACTGTGCTGAAAGTCTGATGGATCTTAGAATAAAATAGGATTTTGTAATATAGTTTGTTTTGTAAATATGTTTTTATTACCTCTTACAGACAAAAGGAGTTTTGTGGTTAGGCACGGGAGGGTTCTGCAGGGGGTTGGTTGTCGCTCATTGTTTTTTATATTATCAACAACTGTTTTAGTATACTACCTACACTTTACACCTGATCATACCTATCACACTTATGAAATATATAATACACAGCTTTAATCTCTACATTAGTTTTTAAATCCGAAAAGTAGCAAAATGACAGTATGGAAACATGATGTTTCTGGAATCATGGAATGTTAAAGGTCTCCAGAATATTAAGAAAAGAAAGCTAATCCTACATTTAATAATCAAATCGGATGCTGACGTAATGCTTATACAAGAAACACATATGTCTAGACACCAATGGATAAAAGAAACAAATCGGAAATAGATAAAATCAAGTATAGCTGCTGGTAACGAGACTGCATCTAAGGGTGTAGCAATAATAGTTAAAAACTCCTTCAAAGGCACTATAAGAACAAGCGAATATGACCCAAATGGTAGTTGGTGTTATTTAGACTGCTCTCTCCCTTATCTTAATTGAAATATCTTAATACTTAATGTCTACGCCCCTTGCCTGCACCAAATGGAGTTCCTCCATAATATATATTCAATTTTAGGGAAATTTCCAAATAACCTATACTTAATTGGAGGGGATTGGAATATGACTATCAGACCTGACCTAGATAGAACGAATAAAGATAACAAGCAACCTATTGTCCTAACAAACCTTATAAATGACCTAATGAAAGATTTTAGTTTATTAGACCCATTTGAACGACATGATTTTGGAACCAGCAAATATACCTTCTTTTCGACTCCTCACAATTCATGGTCCAAAATAGATTTTTTTTTTAATCTCAACATACTTTAGAAAGTTTGAAATAAATTTTCATGCAGATCCCAGAACCATTTCTGATCACGCAAAATTAATAATAAATTAGATCAAACTAAACACTGATAAGCAACACAGTATAACCTGGTCCTTAAACCACAACATATTGAAAAACAAAGAGATAGGTCAGGTAATAAGAGAAACACTTATACAAACTAACAATAATCTAGAAACAACAAATATTCCTCTCGATTTACAATGGGCAGCAACTAAGGCAACACTTAGAGGTATTCTAATACAAAAAGCATCAATACTCAAAAAACAAGATAAATCCCATGTTGAAAATCTAGAACATAATCTAAAAAAAACTCGAATTACAATTGCAACTTACCCATGATCCGGCACTAGAGAAGCAGATCACCTCTATTTAAAAACAAATACAAGAAATACATATGAACCAGCTCTCTCTCACTGAAATTAAACTTTTACACAAATACTCAGAATGGGCCCAAACCCCATCTAAAATCCTAGCCAGAATAATCAACATAATACCACCTTTTTCAACAATAAAACAGATTATACATAAAGGAAAATCTTTCAACTCGGATGAAGAAATCATAAAAGTTTTTGAAGAAATATATCAGGAGATCTATGGCCCTCACCCCATGGAAGATGAAATAGGAAGTAAAATTATCTAGATGACCTGCATTTCCCACATATAACAGACACGCAGATAGAGCTTTTTAAATCATCAATAACTGCTGAAGAAGTTTTCTTAGCCATAAACAAACTGAAATCAGGAAAATCCCCAGGCCCGGATGGCTATATAACAGAATTTTATAAATCATTCGTGAAACAATTAGTCCCAATCCTACTCAAAGTTTACAATCATATAATAAAAAATGGAATCTCAGACTTATACATTAATAACTCTAAAACAATCCTTATACCAAAAACAAATATACCTGGTAATAACCCTAATGACTTCCGTCCAATCACACTAATTAATCTAGATATAAAAATACTAGCAACAATATTGGCTCATAGACTGAAAAAAGTAATCCCTACCATCATCTCTGCAGAACAACTAGACTTTATGAAAGGTAGACAAGTGTGGGATAATACATTATCAGTAGAAGCTATAATAAATATGACAAAGACTCCTCACCAAAATATGCTCTCTCTGTGGACGCTCAAAAAGCTTTTGACAGAGTTAATCTAAATTTCTTGTTCAAAGTATTAGAACACTTTTTGTTACCTGAGGAATTTATTGCTATGATCAAAGTACTATATAATAAGGCCACAACTACACTACATATAAACAAAAATAATTCACGCTCTATACATATAATACATGGAACCAGACAAGGATGCCTACTTTCTCCATATCTCTTCAATCTCTACTTAGAAGCTCTCCTCATAAAATTAAGTCAAAAAACCTTTAACCACTCTGTTTATATTTCAAAGGTATTAACCAAATATACAGCTTACGCTGATGACCTCAACATCTATTTTCAATATCCCTCTACTGATTTGATAAAAATGTTAAACTCCATCGACAAATTCTCAGCAATATCCAACTATGCTATGAACAAAAATAAATCAAAAATGTTCCCGTTAAATCCTCTAAGTCACAAGGAGATCTTATTTCCAGAATCTAAAGTTAAAATAGAATACTTACTCAAATATCTAGGTGTCACATATATGCACGCACAAAAGGAAATTCAAAAAGAAAATCTGTATGCGGTCTGGGCAAAAATTACAAAAGACCTGACCAGATGGGAAAAATTAAACCTCTCTCTCCTCTCCAAGGCATCAGTCATAAAAATGAATATACTTCCAAAAATCCTGTATCAATTTCAAGCCATTAGTCAATTCATGACTAACAAATTCTTTGCCAAAATGGAAACAACGTTAAGTAAATTCATGTGGCATCCGAAGAATGTAAGAATTAGTTACAAAAAACTTGAATTACCTAAAGGAAAAGGTGGCTTGAATCTACCTGATTTCCAGACATACTACCATATTATTAACGCTAACCATATTATTCGCCTAATACACTATGACCTACATGATACATCTTGGTTCCCTCTTTGGATCAAAATTTATTACCAATACTTGACCACTTTTAATGTCAATCCAAAAGCTATTCCTTTTCTTAGTAATATAAGTTTAAGAAACCTCAATATTCATCCGATAATAATCAACAAAGTTATAAGCTTTCAATCTCTTTTTTCTACGCTTAATATAAGACATTCCCTAATTATGACACAACCAATACATAAGAATCCTGAAATCAAGTTAAATAACAATATGCAAAATCTAGAAAATTATCCAATTATTAAAAAATGTACAATATGGGACTTTTATCAAATTAAAGATAAACCCTTAGACTATGTAATTGAACATCTTGAGGCAAACAAAAAATATCACCTGATAATCAAACAAATAAGATATCTAGTTAACTTAAAAACCTCAGGAATCAAAGTAAATCAACAAGAATTTCAGCTTTATCAACAAACTATCTCCTGTGTACTACAAAAAACTAAAATGCTTTCAAACACATATAATCTAATCAAGCGATACAAATATCAAAATGAAATATTATACTCAAATTACTGGATGTCCAAAAATGTAAATATAACAGATGAGCAAAAAATAGCAGCAATAGATATAACCACAAAACTCCCACCCTATAAAAAACTAATTTATACCCAAATTATGATCAATAATAATGCCTACCATACACCATCTTTTCTAAATAAAATCAACCCCAACTCCTCACCTTTCTGCCCCTTCTTTCCCAACACAATTGCGGACACTCTTCATATTTTCTGGTCTTGCAAAACTGTCTTTAAACTCTGGTGTTCTTTGAGAGTAAAATTGGAGAAATCAGGCTATATGAAATCCACCCTCTCATGGGAAATGGCAATCCTAAACATATTCCCTAATTCTTATACATTAGAGTCCAAACATCTCATAGTAATGATAAGTGCACTGATTAAATTCTATATCGTTCTTAACTGGCTTAGTAGAGAAAAAAATTCATGGACAGAATTTAAAAATGTAGCTGTCAAATATGTATTGGCCAACAAACTAAAAACTGTAAGCAAAAAGAAACTGTCCTATTATAGGAAGTATTGGGGAATCCTTATTGAAATTTTATCCTAATACTAAAGATAAACTAATACATAATGCTACACTCTACGTTTCCATTAAATTAACTCATAGTTAATCCTTCCACAAGAACATATTCAGTGATAGTATACAACATATTTTTTTAAAGATAAGGTATGATCTACTAGATAAGTCAAGGATCATAAACATGGTTCTCATTTAGCTAAATATTCAAGTGCATTATAATTTAATGAGTGACAACCCAGTGTATATATGTGTAAATATTGTAATTAGTTTTCATTGATAGACATAGTACAGTACTAAGAATTCTTTTTCACTTTTCTGCCATACATCAAGTTTATTTTAATTCCATTGTTATTAACATACGATGTTTAAGAGAATGTGGTTTCCAAATTGTTGTGAATTGGTAGCAATCTTATGCTATAATACTAGTTTTGTGTAAATTAGTCCTTAGGCAACTTAGTTGTTATCTTGTATATTTCAAGTACTAACCTTTTTGTTTATAATAAGCAGAAATTTCAGCTGTACTTATGAAAATGAAATAAAAATTTTATTTGGAAAAAAAAAAAGAAAGCTGATGAAGTTTTATTTAGTGTCTATTTATTTTCGATAGTATCAGTGGTTGATGTACACCTAGTGAGCTTCTGTTGTATACCAAAAGGCATAGCTCATTTATGTAGATGAGTTCTCAAAAAATGACATTAGATGGCTGCCAGATCACAAAGCAGCAGAATGTATTGTGTGTGTGTGTGTGTGTGTGTGTGTGTGTGTGTGTGTGTGTGTGTGTGTGTGTGTGTGTGTGTGTGTGTGTGTGTGTGTGTGTGTGTGTGTGTGTGTTTTTGTCCTAATGATGTATGCATTGAATGGAAGGATGTAGATGAATATTGGTGAGCAGATGTGTAGCTTCCAACCCATCGACCATCAGTTTGCAGTCCAATTTTGCATTTTATTTGCTTGTTGGAAATCAGGAAATCGACAGACAACAGCTGAATTTAAGATGAAAAGCCTGTAACTCTTCTTGTATAATTTTTTTAAATGTAATGGATTGATGGAATAATCATTCTTGAAGAGGTGTTGATTTTGAGAATGGAAATGTCTGTTATTCTGTTGGCATCTTCAATTTTTTAAACTTTTTCTTTACATCTGGCTATAAACTGGAATCAAAGAATGGAGACTATAGTGTTGCCCATGGATATAATGTTGTAGTTCTTTCAGACTGCGTGACTGTGGTGACTCTGACTATGTGTTTGAACTTGTTTGACATGTTTAGGATGGTTGTATGGTGTTTAGTAATTTGGAATTATTTATTGATTGGAAAGTCATGAAAATGACATGATTGACTGGCACATGTCAAAAGAAAGAATAAGCTAGTTTATTCGAAAGACTTTGAGATATTTCCCAATGCTATTCTCAATTTTCAAGATGTTGGAACATTTATACCTTTGGAAGATTCTTTGATAAAGTATTTAAAGAATCTTTTCACCATGATTAGATGACACTACTTTACATTGTCTTACTTAATTGAGTCAAAATACTATGAACAGTGTTATTTTTGATGAAGGAACAACTAATTAAAAGTGTCTTAATTGGCTTGTTAAGATGGCAGATTTGAACAGTAGGAATCAATTAACAAACTGACACAAAACTATAAAATTAGACTAAAAAACAACAAAGGAAAGTGGTTCCAACAAATAACGCCAGTCTATGTAAAATCCCAAATACTTTACTTGTTAGCGCTTTCATGCAATACATTAAATGCACCTCTTCAGACGAAGAAGGTCTGAAGAAGTGCATTTAATGTATTGCATGAAAGCGCTAACAAGTAAAGTATTTGGGATTTTACATAGACTGGCATTATCTGTTGGAACCACTTTCCTTTGTTGTTTTTTGTTTTTTTCGAGTTTTTAATTTTTTATAAAATTAGACTAGCCATGACTGAAATACCTTGATCTGTTAAGTCAAAAAAGGGCATATTAGTTAAAGCTGTACAATGTAACAGTGGCTTAGAAGCCTTTTCTTGAACATCTGACCCTCTATTGCAATTTCCCACAATGCTTGGACTGGACTTTTGCCATAAATGCAATGTATGTTTAAACTCACTAACTTTTCTATTTTTTTTTTTCTTGATGCAACTCATTTTTCCATTTATTTAATTTAGATCTGTTTACTGGGATTTGGATAAGATAATAAATATTTCCTCTTGTAGCAGGTAATTATAACATTCAGAGAGGAAGTTGGTTCTGTAAAATGTTGTGATTATTTTTATCTTCAGATAAATACATATAAAAATTCTAAAACCAATTTCAGTGGTTAAACTTTACAGAGACAGATCATTTCTGTCTGATAAACATAATGCCAGATGTTAACTTCTTCCATTTCTCTTGCATTTATTTCATCTCCTGTCACACGTATAAGCTGTACCTCACTACAAATTAGGAAAAGCTCACAGCAGAGTAAGTTAATTTGCCACAAATCAAAAGAGCCATATGTGTACTGTCACCATCTCATTTTCAATTAGCTTGTCTGCTTAGAATTTTAAAAATATGTCATCCACCAAGCTCCATCTTGTTTAAAATCCTCTTTATAACTCTGTGTTCTTCACTATTATTCCTAGAGAGATCAACAAAGATGTATTAGTACTTCAGCAGTCTTTACATTCCATTTTAAGAATTAATTGTCAATTTATTTTTCAATTGGAAAGTTTGGTATTTAAAGGTGTGGATTACTATGTGGAGTGTTCTGATGAAGTCATTTGACGAAAGCGCTTAACCTACGTGTGTATTCCTAATAAACTGTGTTTGAGGCTGAATTTACGTGTGCAATTTTCTACACTGTGTTCGAGGCTAAGGGACATTGGCTGCCTGTGCTTTTTTTGGTTTTACTGGTGTACTATTTGGGCACTTAGTGTTTGTGTACTTCAGCCGTCTACCTTCCTACAATCTCCAAAGCTTATGTTAAACATTTTAAATTCAAATTTATTGTATGTTTTAGTAAACTTCATCACACACTGTGACAAAATGGTTAGCAATGTCAACTCTCTGCAAGAGTATCTCCAGTGCACTTCTTGGCTGAGGTGGAGTCTGCATGGTGATCATACAGGTTTTGAAGGAAATTTTGTTTCCCATAACTCAGAAAGTGATGTAGTAGGCTGATTGTCAACTGCAAATGTTCACTAGGTGTGCATGTGGTGTTTGTTATATAGAAGAAATGCCTAGCAATCTTCTTCTGTTTCCTACTTGTACAGTAAACTAGGTGGATGAACATGACTACTCACGGGCCCTCCATAGGAGTTGGTTGTGACTTGTAAGTGTGGATGAATGGATTAGTAAATTCAGGAATATACTCCCACCTAACATAAGAAACATCCTTAAATACATGAATGCAAGTCTGTACTTAATGCTTAACTTGTATATATCTCAACAGTGACATATAAAAAACATTAAATGCTTGTGTAAAAAAAAAATTAATTCAACTATGCATCATTGTTAACTCATAATGACAATTAGTCTGTTTTTAATTTCAGTGTCTACACATTAAGTTGCCACTATGAGAAGTTCTGCAAAACCTGTTGTTTGCTTCAGTATCTATGCATCAAAGATGAAAAATTTGAAAAGCTGTACAAAAAACTAAACTGCATTTTTTTCAGTAAAGATCTCAACAATAATAAAGTAATGTTTTTGTATTAAAAATGAAACAAAGCTTTGAAAAGTAAAACTGGTTTACTGATTCAGTCTCACACACACACACACACACACACACACACACACACACACACACACACACACACACTGCTATATTAAAAAAGCTTAGAGTTTTTTTGAGTCTGTCTTTTTAAAGGCTGAGCTTTCAGGTTATCTGTTTAGCTGTGATTTAGGGGATTCTATTTGCATATGAAATTTTGAGCCAGTATGAGCTAGAGCATGTGGACTTTTTTATTAAATGTTAAAAGAGGTCACTGGTCCAGAAAGACAATGATAAATGAATATTTATTCAGATGACATTACTCTTTTTTAAATGTTCAATGCAGCAGTATAATGGTATTTCTTCAAGTGATGTGATTCTTCTCCTGCGCCTTCATGTATCAGTGCACAATCACCTCACTGTATCAGTGCACCATAGTTAGACTCGGCTTTTTGTTTTGAGTTTTCAGTGGGCTAAGTGGTGTTGTGGTAGTGAGGAAACCTTTTGATGGGCTTAAAAGAAAAATAACATCTACTGAGTGAACCTTTGTGAACATTATATGGTTGCAGAGGTGTGACAGCCACTGTCATAGCTCAGTGCACCAAGGCACATTTGCCAGAAATTCTTAATGATAAAAAACTCATGTACAATTTTGTCAGTGTTAGAGTATGCATGGTCATTCCCAGCAGTTATAACAAATTATCTTCTATTATTTTTTTTATTATTGTTAGATACTGCTGTTATTATTGTTTTTTATCCATAACTATTTTTCCATCCCTGTATATAAACTAATCTTTCAAAATGAATTATGATCCATCCCTTGTTACCCTACTCCATGACTTTATGTTTTCTACTTTCAATTATTGTAAATAGCCAAGCTACAGCTATATTGATATATACTGAAATGAAGTGAAAAGATCTTAAAGTATGTTATACTAGAGTGTTGGTTGGTCGGTTCTCCACATTGGTTTACATGTTCTGTCAGTGTTAACAGTAAATTTTCTTTCATTCTTCTACTACTGCTTATCAGATCTGATCTCAGGTCCAACTTGACCGCAATTACTAGACCCTCGGATACAACTCTTGAGCTCCTCCCTTCCATATTACTACAGATGTGGATCCTTCTAAGAGAGCTTTCTTGAGTGTTATTTCCTCGCTGTAAGTCCATTCTCCAATGGTTTTCTCTAAAACCTCCTTTTTTGCTTCTAGTCTCTAGAATTCTTAAGTGTTTTGTTGCAGAAGGTTTCTCTTTCTCTTCTATCTCAGGGTAACTATCAGAACTGTTTTTGATACTTTTCCTCCATTTCCTCTTCCTCCTTTTTTTTTCTGCCCTCTAGAGAGTATTTTCTTTACAGACAAAAAAAAAAGCTCTCTTTCCTTTTCTTTAGGCATGGCTGAGAAACCAACAGGTTTCAAAAAATACACTTCCTATGGGCATCATATACTTAATTCTGATGCCCATAGGGAATGTGTTTACTGCCTCAGAGCTTCTCATTTAAACATGGGCTGCTCCATTTGTGCAGCCTTTAATTCCATGGCACTTAGGGAATGTAGGGACAAGTTAGTTTTAAAGGGGTTGCTTCTACCTTCTACTTCATCATCTTCTTCTACTCCAGGTGCTCAACCCCCACTAAGTCACCCAAAGCCTCTTAGGTGGTGAAATAATCACAGAAGCAGTCTCCAACTTGCTCAACAAAGTCTACTCAATCTTCAGAATTTCCTGCAAAGATTCAAAAGAAATTGGATCTGACTTCCTAGGATCCAAAATGAAAACAGCTGGATACCACATCCTCGGATCAGGCAACTTCTCAAACAAAATCAACAAGAACCTGGTCCCCGGGGCTCTCTGTAGAGCCTGTTTCTCCATGGCACCTTTCTCCTTTTCTTTAGGAGCCCCTGAGGGGGGAGAAAGAGAGAGAGAGAGTCTAAATCTTAGTCTACCTCTTCCTCCATCAGGTCCTCCAGGAACCTTTCAAAAGCAAAAGTGGATAAGATGATGAGGATATTCCTCAGAGTTCAAATGGACATTATTCTGGCTCTCTCTCGCATCAGATCTATGAGCCTCACTTGTACTTCCCATGCTGTGATTTCTCCTTCTGAAATCCACCTGATAGTTTCCAAGCCCTCAAATCAGAGAGACCTGAGAGTGATGATCTGAAGACAGCTAGATCTTCAACTCTTACTAATTCCCTTACTTGTTCAGCTCCAATTCCTTTGGCTCAGGAGGAGTCTCAGAGCTGAAGCATCAGCCAGGGTCCGGGGGGTGGGTCCAAGTCTGACATTGGCAGAGCTGTCCTTGCCCCTTGGAGCTTTGTCATTGGACAGCTCAAGTCTAACTCCCCATTCAAGGGGAGGGGCCAAGCAGGGTCAAGGCATGGTAACAGCAGCTTCAGATCCAGTGCAACCAGCTACAGTGTCTCCCAGTCCTTCTGCTTTTGAAGTAGTGGAGAGGGTCTTCTCTCATCGGAGTGATTTGAGTACTCTATCCTCTTCAGATTTTACAGCCCTGTCTCCTTTGGATCTGAGCTCTGATTCTCTTAGGCCTATTTCACAGGGACAGCTGGCCCCATCAAGTATCCATACAGTCCTCCTTAAAGACTTTCCCCTCTCTTTGGCTACTTCTCCAAATCATCCCACTGAGGAGGTTCCCCAAAAGAGTATGTATAAGAGGAGGCTCAGGAGTTTCTCACCAAAGACACAAAGTTTCATGAAGGGAAGGGGTCCCCCAGATCTCCACAGGAAGATGTCTCCATCACAGGCATCTTGAAAATTTTCAAACAAAATGCTGGATGGTCTTCTGATACACATTCCCAAGAGGATCAATCAGTGTTTCTGGAAGCTTTTGGGTCCAGCCCATCTAGATCTTGGTTGTCTCTCCTGGCAGACAAGCATACAGATCTTGTCTCTTGCTGAAAGTGGAAGGAACTGGATACTGTAGAACCCATTCCGCAACACCATGATACATTTCTTGCCCCACCTAAAGACAGGCCACACGAAAGCAAGGGAGTTCCCGTTGATGCTATGGCTGTGGAGGCAGACACAAAGAATGAGGTGAGGGAGCAGAGTTCCTCTGTTCATCCCCCTAACAGCAAGCCTAGGGGATTGGACAGATTTGGAAGTATGTTTTTGCATTAGCTATGTTCATCTTATCATCTCTGAATTACTTGGCACATTTCACAAGATTACAGTGGAATTTTACTAAGGAACTTTACAAGACCTTCTCCAAGTCCATGTCTGTGGAGGACTACAAGAAGCCTCCTTCACAACTGACCACTCTCTTATCTATCTCTAATGCATCCATGAGGCTAATTTCCAGTGCTGCAGAGAGTACCTCACATGCAGCTGGTTCAAGCATAGCCATTAGAAGACATGGCTGGATGTGCTTCTATGACTTTGCTAAGCCATTCAAGTCTTCTTTCATCAATGCTCCCTTTGATGGAACATCGTTGTTTAGACCTACTGTAAAGGAAATGCTTTTCTGGGGTGAATAGAATGTAAAGACCCTGTCTACCATAGAGATATGCTTTTCTACCCCTCTATGATCCTTTATCAGGAATCAAAGAGGAGGCAAGAAAATGTGGTTCCCAGGATCTTATTTCCCCCAGAGGCAGAGGGGACATGGAAATGGAAGACACTATCCGTGCAGCATGGTAGGACTGCAGGAACCAGGGTTTTTGAGATTCTTTTTTGGATAAACTCTTTCAGTGCTCCTCAAAGGTTGCTCTACTGCCCGCATCTGGAGGCATCAGGGGTAATTGTCTTTGCACATAGATGCCTAGGCATCAGTACCAAATGATTATTGGGTGCTAAAAATCATATCCAGGGGTTATTTAATGCCATTGTCCCAAAGTCCCTCAGTCAAAAGAAAAATACTTCCTAACATCCCACCCAGTCAGAGGGATGCAGCAGATCAAAAAACTCTCAAGCTGCTAGACCAAAGAGTCCTTCATGAGGTCCAACCAGACCAGAAAGGATTCAGAACTTACCCAAGATTCTTTTTAGTGCCAAGGAAAACCAGTGACCTGAGACCAATTCTTAATCTAAGCAAACTAAATCAGTTTGTGAAGAAGTCAAAGTTCCAAATGGTCATGTTTCAGTCCACTCTACCATTTCTACTCAAGGACAATTGGATGTCCCCCATTGAACTTCAAGATGCACACTATCACATTAAGATGAACAGATGATCCTGAAGATCTCTGCTCTTTTGACTATAGGCCATTCACTTTCAATTCAGAGCCCTGCCTTTTGGTCTCACCACAGCCCTCAGAGTGTTTACTAAATGTATGGCAGTGGTAGCAGTTCACTTTAGACTGCTGGGATTCTGAGTGTTTCCACACCTAGATGACTGGCTCCTTACCACCCCAACCAAGCATCTGCTAGAGAAATCCAGGTACTATTTGCTTCAGTTATGTCAATCTCTAAGCATTTCAGTCAATATCTGCAAGTCTCATCTCCAACCTGTTCAGAGCCTGGAGTTCATAGGTGCTTAGTTGAACACAGTCAGTCAGATAGCCCCTCTTCCACCACATCAAGGAAGGACCATCAGGTGCCTATTGGAGCAAATTACTGCATGCCCTTCTCCCCCCAGTCAGGGTTATTCTTCAGGCTGTAGCATCAATGGCAGCTGTCAAAACTTTAGTTCCTATGGTCCATTTCTATGTGTGCATTCCTCAATGGAACCTAGCTGTTCAGTGGTCAATTCACCATCCCTTGTCCTTTCTGATCAAACTCACTTGAGTATGCAAAGAACATCTATGTTGGATTCAGTTGGATGAAGTTTCCTAATGCTGCCATCTTGTCCTTCCATCTCCAGTAGCCATAATAATCATGGGCACCTCATAACTGGGTGTGTGGGGGGGGGGGCATTTCTTGGGAAGGATGGTCCAAGGCACATAGTTTCCAGAAGAGATGAAAATTTGGCCCATCAATTTCCTAGAGATGAGAGTGGTCCTTCTAGCATTGCAGGCTTTCCAGGATGCCCTTCCACTTGGGACAGTTGAGATATAATAAACCAACAATATGTCTGTTTTTTGCTACATCAACAAACAAGGGGGATCCAATCATATCCCCTTTGTCAAGAGCCAATGACAGCGTAGGTGATGTCCTCCAACTGCTTTCATATGGCAATGCACATATCAGGGAAATTTAGTGTGCTAGCAGACAAATCAGCAGGTCCTTTCTCATGCCTCATGAATGGTTTCTCAGTCAGTCAGTGGCAGAGAGGATTTTCCATCATTGGGGCTAACTTTGCTGCAAATCTATACACAACAAAAAGTGCAGCAGGTTCTTTTCCCTAACCTTCCCTCTGGGAGAGTCACTGAGAGATGCATTAGTCCATGTTTGTCCCTCTGGACTCCTTTATACTTATCCCCCATACCTCTAATTCCCAAATTATTACTGAAGGCACTTTGGTTGAATAACACTGTTATCTTCATTGCCCCATTTTGGCCTCATCAAATGTGGTTCCCCTTCCTTTGATTTCACCTTCATTATCTTCCATGGATATTGGACCCAGTCCAGACCTGCTGTCTCATCTCTTAGGGATGGATAATCTGGATATAGCAGGTCTCAAGTTGACTGCATAGTTTCTCCAATTCCACCAATATTTAGACAGGCCAGGCTTTCCTCCCCAGTCCGACAAATATGTCTATCTTTGTACAAGGCCTTGACAAGGACGATCTACAAAAGTAAATGGAAAATATTCTTTATTTAATCTCTACAGAGAGAATTGGACCCACTCCACTAGGTCCATGGCTGTGTCTTCTGCTTTTTGGTTTAAAACTTCTATTGATGACGTTTGTGCAACAGCTGCCTGGTCTAATGCTCATACATTTATTGCTCATTACAAATTGGATTTGATTTCCAGGAGCAGGGCTGGGTTTGGTTCTGTAGTATTCCGGAAAACTGGAGTACTCCATGAGACCACCTAAGGTCCACACAGCTGGGGACTCTGTCCCAGTAGTTGAGGAATGAATGAAAAGGACAGCGTGAGATATTAATTAAAGTTATGTACTCACTATAACTATGCATCACTGTTGTCCATTTTCACACTGCAGATTATTATTATGTTTTTATTTTGTTTGTTTCCTTATAGGTACATTTGTTATCTGGGTAAGCACATTAGTCTAATGGCACATTTGAGGAAAGACCTGAGACTAAACGGCACAATAACATTTTGAAATTAAATTGATTATCACATAGATCATCCTGAAATACAAACAAAATACAATTTGGCTGTTTGATGGCATAAACAATTAAGTCAGATGTCTACAGTGCAGTAACTATGGATGTAATTATGTAACACAGGAAATAAAATAGCTCTGTTATATAGAATACATTTGAGAATCACAGCTTGGTAAATATGAAGCAATTAGATAGACATGCTAGTGGTAGCAGTACTTAATTTAACAAAGAAAAGGCTGTATGTACGGAGGCATCAAGTAGAGGAGCAGAGAAAAAACTAGAGGTAACAGTAGAGAAGTGTAGAAGAAACTAGAAGTAAAGGTAGGAATAAAGGGTGTATTTCCAGCTTTATTCAGATAAACAAAATGTAAACATGAATTTAGGGATTTATTTTTGTGGAATATCATGCCCTTTGGAGTGTCGGTGTATATATTTTGTCTGTGTAGTATGCAAATGTTTTCCTTATTTTACTTTTGCTTTATTTTTTACTGAGCAGCATAAGTTTGGCAGTTTTCATTGAATGTTAAGTGACTGCGAAACAGCCCGCTGACTGAATAATGACAACTTTTATTTATAGGCAAAGTTTGTGGTGATAGTTGAAGCTATACATACAGATGCACACACAGACACACACACACACACACACACACACACACACACACACACACACACACACACACACACACACACACACTGTACCATGCATGTATTTTATCAGACATCATAGCATCTTTGGGGAATATGGAGTATTGCCATTTATTGTAAGGGATTACTGTTTGATGTGTGCTTATATCCAGTAATGTATTGCATTTCTAAGACAGAGTCAGTTGGAGCAAGATTCCCGAAGTGTTAAAACTGATCCTATTGAGCTCCAATGTCATTAAGAGAAAATGTTACCTCTTATGATTGTGTATTCTGATATTTCTAAGACTACCATTGAACATAACTAGGTAACCATGGCATCATGTCCAAGATGTTCTTGATGAAGAAAACACAAAATTGTCATCCCAGTTACAAAGTCATGCTAAACCCCCTCAAGTAAATCTTCCAAGCTTAAAGATGAATACCTTACTAATAAAAAGGTATTTACCTTGAGAAGTCATTGTTTTACAGAATTTGAATTGTGCATTCTAGAAAAAAAAAATCTTTGATAATAAAAGGAAATTTAACTAGTGGGAACCATTTGATTCCTCGAAACGCTTTCCCTGGCCTATCTAGAGGCATTGTTCCAACTTCACATGGTGACAAAATTAGATTAAATAGATGAAATCCAGGTAAACACCAAACTTTAGTCTGTACATTGTAAAATGGGGGATGTATAGTTTCTTTTCATTTGCTAAGGGCCAGAATATTACATAAGAGTCAGTGATTTGCAAACTCAGTGAGCATTTTATGCCATGAAAGGCCATGATTTTACAGATGTGAACAAGCTAGGGGTGGAAGTGCTGATGATTTTGTGAGATAATTCTAATTGTAGCAATGTGAAAATAATTGTTGATTAAATGACCCAAAAGATAAACAAGTAAGCGCCAGAAGTAATATTGGGTTGGCTGATGTAGAACTGTCTAAAAAGTTGCAGCTCAACTGTAACTTTACAAAAAGTGATACAAACTGCCAGAGAGAGGTACTTAGTTAAAATCAAAAAGATAATCTAAACATAACGAGTAGAGAGTGTGAGGTAAAATACAAAGTTAATGCTAAGTTTGTAAAGAAGATGATTATGGTCAAATTAATTGAATGCATTGGAGGCAGACTAAGTGTAAGCTGGATAAATAGACAAGTTATGATTGTTACCATAACGAGTTGAAGCAGTCTACTGCACATGGCAGAAAGTATAAAAGATGTAAGAGACTCTACCAATTTGTTGTCATAATAAAATAAAGCTAATTAAAGTGGTTGCTTCTGAAAATTAAACTGAATGAAAATAGTGTGCAAAAAATTTTCTTGGGTTTAGACACTTCTTTGTCTGTTGTTAAAGCAGACTGTCAAGTTAAAATTGTTGTTATAGTGGAACTGAAATTAGTTTCAAGGTTAATACAGATCAGATGTTACTATAATAATACATGCTACAAAAAGAGGTTTTTCAAAGCTTCATCAGTTGAATGAAACAGATACTGAAATTCCTTGCCCTGCAGGAAGCTCACATGCTCACAGATTTCTAGCCATGCCTGTGTGGAAGGTACTCAGGACTGAGTTCTGATTTTATGTTCTGAATGGCAACTACATCATTTGCTGAACAAAGCTTTGGCATGCACAATGGACTTAATTGCCAGAAGAGATTAAGTCAGTGCTAACGTCTTTGGTGAAATTGGTTTCCTTGGTTTTGAACTGGCAGAAATTTCAGCTAAAACTGAAGGCTGTTCCATATGGCTAGATCACATCCAGGGGGGTGCTGTTTCCTACATTTTCCAAAGTAGAAGAAGCACATGAATGCAAAACCTTGGTTATACTTAAAGTATAACTGAACTGACTGTGTGGTGTGCTGCAATGGTCCCATTAATTAAAAAGAATGGTCACATATCCATATGTTTTGTGTTTTAAAAAAGTTCAGTGATGAGGACACTGGTGTACTTTAATGGTGTATGATACTGCAAGTCCTCAATACGCTCAGGTAAGTAATGACATTTAGAGAGCAATACATACTGCCAAAAATATTAAGACAGATTTTCTCAGAGTTCTAATGCTGTATCAAGTTGCTCCAAACAGTGACATCAGAGTAAGCCCTTACGTAACTAATGCTAGGACACATGCATATATTGAGAACTGTGCCTAAAGTTATTGTATGCAATGTAGACAAGCAGACTGATCAAAAAGCCAAATATTTGTACAAAATATTTTACAATCACATCATTCTGCACATCTGTTCTGCATATCTACCACTTATCCTTCAACCAGGCTAAGAATTTTGCTTAAAGTTAGCGAGAGAGAGAGAGAGAGAGAGAGAGAAAGAGAGAGAGAGAGAGAGAGAGAGAGAGAGAGAGAGAGAGAGAGAGAGTGGGACACAAGTGTTCCATTGCCCACAACAACTGAACCACGATCCTACAAAGTGCAAACAAGAGAAGATAGCTTAAACGTAAACATTGCCAACCCAAATGCAGTGTTTCAGGGAATCATACAAGTCAGCCTGAGCTGAGAATAAGTAAATCTATATCAAATAAAGTTGTACCACTGCTGACAAAAGATGTACTTTAGACAAACATCTGAGAGAAAGGTGAATGAGTTTAACTACTTGCAGTGGCAGACTGTCTGCTGTCCTGCCAGTTTAAATTGACTGCTTCTGCATCTTTTTCTGACTAGTTCCAGCTCAGGCAGTGCAAGAGTTTTTAGGTAGTGACAGGGACAGTGTATGAATTCTCACTGATAATGCAATTACAAATGAATAAAGCTGGTAGAGTGTTTGTATACTCCGAAAATGTAATATAGCCACTGCCACTTTAAAACACTTGCAAGTTATCACCCTTTTGAGACTCTGGCTCTGCATATCCCATAATGCATTACATTTTTGAACTAGTGTCAGTTAGTGTGAGATGTCTGATGTGTTAACGAATTACTACTCCTATGTTGTTCAGAAAAAAAGTGATGATGTGTCCTGACTTTTCTAAGACTACCAATGAACATAACTGGGTAACTGTGGGTGCTAAAGATGACACTATGACACACGACAATGATCATTATGGACTATAGGTTCATAGGTAGGTACTAGGCTATTGGCCTTAGGGCCTATATAAGCCTAGCCAAAGGTACCCTGGCTTTCGCCACCCAAGAAAATTATTTTCCTGTGCCACTGTCGAGCAGAGCCACAGAAGTGATCCCCGGGGTGAATTTCCTATCCCCCATCCAATCATCAAGATTTTTCTTGAACAGTGCTAATGAGGAGCTTTGTTTGATATAGATAGGTAGTTTGTTCCAGAGTATGGGAATCTCTGGGACAGGAATCTATCCCTCCAGCATGTTCTGTTTATTGTGGTGACGAGGTTTAGGTCCCTAGAGCGTATAGCTCATAGGGATTGGGATTTCTTTAAGTGGAGCATGTCAAAAAGCTCTGGGTTTGACATAGCTTTGTGTGTTAGGCAGAGATCACCTCTGAGTAGGCGATATGCAACGGAGTAAAGCTGCAGTTTTTTGAGATGGTCTGCACAGGGCATCTCTTTGAGGCCAGTAATCCTCTTTGTGAGGTATTTCTGTGGCCTTTCCAGTTGTTGTAGATGTCTTGTGAGGTACATACCAAAAGGGGCATTGTACTCTATAATGGGTCTAATGAGTGACGAGTAGAGGGGGACAATGACCTCTTTTTTTCCTGGATGAGAAACCTTTTGTGATGTGGTGTGCCACATAGGATTTCCTGACTACTCTGGCGATGTGATTATCAAAGGAGAGACTACTGTTCACCTGTGTCCTAAGGTCTCTTATCACACTTTCGGTGTTAAGTAGATTACCACCTATGTGGTAGTTCATGGGTACTGAGTTTTTACCAAAAGGAATGACAATGCACATTTTGGCATTGAGCTTGAGGCCATGCCTTTGACACCAGGCATCTGTCTCAGCAAGGCCTTTTTGTAGGATGTCCACATCTTTTGGAGTTTTGATTATGGCTCCTAGTTTGCAGTCATCTGTGAACTTCATTAGCCAAAGACCTTCTGTGTTGGCCTGTACTTCAGAGAAGTAGATACCAAACAGGAGAGGACCCAGGACTGAACCCTGTGGTACTTCACTTGTCACTGGTCTGAAGCTGGATTTGGAGTCTGTTACTTTCACAGTGTGGGTTCTGTCAGTGAGTCAGTTGGCAACCCATCTTGTGACATAGGGATTTCTACCTAGTTTAGTGAGTTTATCTATAATTTCAGAGTAAGGGATGGTGTCAAAAGCCTTGGCGAGATCTAGATAGGCTGTGTGAACCACCTTACCCTCACCTACGGCTTTTGTGACTGCTTCAAAGAAGTCTATCAGGTTTAGGAGACATGATCTGCCTTTTACAAACCCGGACTGGGTGGGGTCCTGAGTTTGGAGATTACCAATGTCATTGTTTATAAGTTCCATGATGATACGCTCCATAACCTTGCAGACCAGGCTTGTTAGGCTAATGGGGCAGTAGTTTCCGGGGTCTGTGGTGGCTCCCCCTTTGTGGAGTGGGATAACTGTCACTGTGCGCCATTCAGTGGGCACATAGCCTGAGGTGAGGCTATGATTGAACATGATACTTAGGTGGGGTGCCAGTTCGTTCTGTAGTTCATGTAGAACACAGCCTGGGATGTCGTCAGGTCCCATGGATGCTGTGTTCTTGGCTTTGGATAGTGTGTTTTTTACCTGTGCAGCCGTTTGTTGTTTGATATATGAAATGCTTTAGACTGTAGGATTAGGAAGGAGAAGTTTCATGCTGAGCTGCAAAGACTAATGAAATAAGATCCCTTATCACAGTATAAGGTATTTCAAGTACCAAATAAACCTAATGCCCATATGTTCCATTTCTGTGTATTTGTGCTTGTGTGAGTATGTGTGTGTGTGTGTGTGTGTGTGTGTGTGTGTGTGTGTGTGTGTGTGTGTGTGTGTGTGTGTGTGTGTGTGTGTGTGTGTGTGTGTGTGTGTGTGTGTGTGTGTGTGCAATGGGAGAGGGACTTTTGGCAACTGACAGGTTTCTTATGAGGATTGGCAGATCCTATTCAATGAACATTGTTGTAGCTTAGTTAATATTATGTAATTAATGCAAGAAGGTCACGTGAGGATGAACTGATAACATATGGGGCTTAATTAGCAATGTATGAACTACTGTTATGCAGTTTAATTATAATATAAAATAGACTGGTTAAGTAGCAATCATTTTAAGCTAACAATATAAAATATAAGAATTTCTGTACAACTAAGCTTGCTGCCGTGTGATAATACCCTCTCTGTCTTTCACAAGGCTATCTGTTATCAGGCCTCTTCCTGTGTGAGCAAAGCTGATAACACTTAGGCTAAACCCTTTGCCAACAACTGTGAAGTTTGTTTTAATACAAACAAATGTGGCAGACTGAGTTTCCCCATATTTCAGAAATTCTGGTTTTACTGTGAAATTATAATGCTTCAAATGACTACATATTCTTAGAGCATCAGAGATATTACCAGATATTTCTTAAATGAGTAGATATCATGTCTGGCACCTTGGGTAAGTTCTTCATCTTAACTGAAAATAAAGGATCCCTCTTGTCTAAAATGGGTTAGATAACTGGATATGATTTAAGTATAAATGCTGTTGAACTATGGCATTCACATTAGCTATTATGATTGTGCTTCACAAGTTGGAAGAAAATGGGAAACTATTAATGTTTCAAGGTCTGAGAACAGTGGAGTTAGCATAAAAACATTACAAAAGTAGAGTTATACTCATGCGTATGATGCAGCTATGCCTGATACAGAGCAAACTGCAACATTATTTATATATTGCAGGGCTAAATATTGCTTATGCTTGATTATGCAGTTCTAGTACAACTGTACATTTATTTATATAATAAGTTATGGATTGCAAAATAAGTTTTGTCAATAAAGCTTTTGCTACTCTGTCCCAGTATATGGTTATGGCACTGTTTTCTGACTATTTTTGGGTTAATGAAATCTTCAAACCCAGGAGATCTTTGGCATCGGAGAATGGACTGCAAGTTCACAATGTCCATTGGTAGCCCCAGTATAAATTCTAGCCTGTAGGGCTGGTTGGAACATGTTGCAATGTTACTGTAATATAGCTACAAACAGCTGATGATTTATGCACTGCTTATGCATACAATTTATTATTTTATTTATTTATTTTACATTTGTTAACCGGGAGAGTCCGACTGGATACATGTCCATTTTCAGCAGAAAAGCTCCAGGTACATAACAGACATATGAACATTGTTAATGCAAAAAAGGAAGATAGCTGAGTTCTAAATACAATATAAAGATACATCACATCTTGGGAAAAAAATAACAGCAGTATATAAAAAAAAACATAGGTCAGTTACAGGATAGTGAGGTAAGAGAAGGGTAAATGATAGTGGTTAATCAGGTTTGGAACAGGGACATTGCCAGAGAGTATTGAGATGGGGTTTAAGCTTTTTTTTGAATTGTAGGAGTGAAGGTTCTGTGGTGAGCATGGTCGGTAGGGAGTTCCACATTTTACCTACAAAGTTTGAGAATAGAGAACCCCCAGCAGAATTAATGGCTTTGGTAGTTTGAGCTAAAATCTTATTGGAGGAGCGTAAAGATTGCAGGTTAATATAGGGGTGAATGATGTTTTTCAGAGCTGGTGTTTTCTCTGGGTGATACGGTATCTGGTGAGCCGTTTTGAGTTGGTTGAAATGGAGTTGGCTGGAAAACTCTAACCACCCAAGTTGCTTCAAGTTAGTGCAGTGGTGCGTTCTAAAGGTGGAATTTGTGGCAAATCTAGCTATGTGATTATAACAAGAAGCAAGTTTGTTAAGGGTTGTCTTGTTTAGGTTTGTAAAAAGGGGGGAGGCATAGAAAAGAGTTGATAGTAGGTGTGTGCTGGCAATTGTAATTTTAGCGTGAGGAGTGAGAAAGTGTTTTACTTCATAGAGAGAGCCAAGCTTTTTATTGACGGTTTTGATGGTTAGATTGAAATGGGTGTCAAATTTAAGGGAGTTATCAATGGTAACACCTAATAGCTTTGTGTGAGCTTCTGGTGATATAGTGATTCCATTGGAGGATGTAATAGAGAAGGTGGGGGGAAGAGTCTTGTTAGTGGGTGAGAAAGTAAGTAGTTTTGTTTTGTTGGGGTTGAGAACTAGTTGACGACTTGAGAACCATTTTTCTATTAGGTTGAAGGTGTTTTGGGTTGAAGCAGTGAGGTCTGCCAGGTTGGAGGCAGTGCTGATGATAGTCGAATCATCTGCATATTGAATGCATGTGGCATGGGGGTGATTGTGGGCAGGTCATTAATAAAGATGGTGAAGAGAAGAGGGCCAAGAATAGATCCTTGGGGAACTCCAAGTGTAACAGGTAGGCATGTGGATAATTTGTCCTGCCATAGAACAGCCTGTTGCCTATTGGACAGGTAGGATTGGAACCATTTCAGCGTGAATTGCTGAGTGATAGTTTTTTTAATGTATGGAGGAGTTGAATGTGGTTCACCATATCAAAGGCCTTGGAGAGGTCTAAGAAAAGAGCAGATGATAGTTTATTATTGTTTCTGAAGTTATTGATGGTATTAGAAAAGGATAGTAGGGCTGATGTGGTACTGTGATTTGGCCTGAAGCCATGTTGGGAGTTGGCTAGAATTTTATTTTTGGTGAGGTGTTCCATCAGTTGTTTGTGGACACACTTTTCCATAATTTTGGCCAGGGGTGAGAGTATAGCTATAGGTCTGTAGTTGTTTAGCTCTAGTGAGCTACCACCTTTATGGAGAGGAATAATGTGGGACATTTTCCATATGGAGGGGATGAAGGCTTCTGACAAGGTACGGTTTATGATTATGGAGACGGGATAGGAAATGGTCTCAGCTGCTTTTTGCAGAAACTCAGCTGGGAGAAGGTCAGCTAGTATACAACACTATAGTACTGCCCATGGTGAATACCAGATTGATTATGCATCCAGATGTAAACAGCCATGTGCATTCGATGGAAAATGACTCGAAAGGGGTCACATCTAATGCTTTGTGCCCAGACAAAATTCTGAGACTCTTCAGCGTGAGTTCTAAACTCTGGAAAAGTAAGGTTGATCCTCTGGGCATAACAAAGAGGTATAACACTTGGTGTTACAGTTAAAAAAAACATTTCTTTGAAGGGATTGAGCACATTTGCACCCCCCTGATGGGGGGGGGGGGGGCTGCACCTTCACACCCTGCTACATTTTTTTTATATTAACTCTGAGATTGTTTTTCTTTGGAGAAAGTGAATACTCCAGAATATAGCAACTTCAGAGTTAATATATATTTCCCTGTAAACACATTCAAATGCTCAAGGTTCCAAGGACTGCATTTACAGTCCTTGATCATACAATGGGAATCGTATTTCCCATGATGTAGTGGGCATGTATAATTTCATCACAGATGGCATGAGAATGAAAGTGATTAAGGTAATTTATTAGTAGTTTGGATGTAGTCAGAATATTACAATGGCATTCTAAGAATCACCAAGGAGGTTATCTTAACTTCTAAGTTTTTAATGTTTACTTCTGCATTTTATTTTTTGGTTCTGCTGAATCCTGCCACTGGCAAATATACCAACACTCTACCTAACAACCATTATCTCATTTGGTTGATATAATAGATTTAGAAACAGTTTTTCTATGTGGTTTTGTACAGTCAGTGTAAGGGCAGACTACACTGCCAATCAGTAAATATACCATCTACAAGTTCAACATTTTGCTAGAATGGAAAAGTATGACCTTACAGGTAGCTTATTAAGAGATTAGAGTGTGCTGGAAGAGCCTCACATCAGGGAATGCAGGAAAAGTAGCCCCAGTGAAGACTATTTACATTATTATTTGCATATAAATAATAAAAACATTTGCCATTTGGGTGTGAAACTAGTGGCTAAATGAGGCAGTCATATTACCTCTGAGCAACAAAAGCAAAGCATTTTTCCATACCTGGCCCTTCATAAGTGGAGATTGTTCATCTATCTTTGTAACTTAGTTATAGTCAGTTCTAAAGATTTAAAACATATCCTAACTAATATTTAAATATCGATTCACCACATAAACTAAAGTAGGAAGGTGTACATCAATCTTATCAAGAGTTAATAGTTGAACATTTTCTGCTAAAGTTAGAAATCCAATAAACTTAGATGCATGACTTCAAAATCAAAAAATGTTTTCCCCATTTCCACTGGTCTCAGTAAGTGAAGAGGCCAACAACTGACTTTAGCCTCCTTTCATGCCCTGAGGGGAAATATCTTGACAGGATAGACCTCACGTTTTCCATCACTATAGATGGGTTTGGTGATCCTCAAACCACTGTGTTCAACCATGAAATATTGAAAGGAGGGTTTAACTCATGGATGCTTTTGTACATCTACACCCGGCTAGAGTATAAGTGAAGCATCCAGAAGGAAAAGCAATGGTGTAGATGGTAGTATTTCTCATCAATGGAGGTCAGCACCATCTTGGATATTAAAATTATACACATACATACAGTCTACTGTAGACAATACAGTACTATAGAAATTACAGATGTGAAATTCTTCAGATAGCTTTTACAATTTAGTAGGATATTTAAACGCTGACATATCCTTGTTTAATAATTTTGATCCTTTTAGAAAACATAAATGAGAAATGAGCATGGCAGATTTAATAAAAGATTAGTAACTGATGAGTTGCAATAAAATAAAATTCTCTATGTAATAAAGAAAAATACAGTTGTGGCAAACAGACTATAAATTAAAACTCACTTCACTACAGTAGATTATTTTGCAGAAGTTGGTCAAATTTAAGAAAGGTCAATTTACTATTTTAATTGCCTTTGTTTTGTAAACAAATATATGGTCAGGTGTTCATCCTCAACATTTTCATAAGAAGAAAAAGAAAGCATTTTTCAGAGATAATATACAAGTACAAGAGGCAAATATTAAGAACTGCACATAGATGACACAACAAGGAATGAGTGAAACTTGTGATTCTCCTGTGTCTTGCACATGCTGATTTGTCACTCTTGTGCAAGAAATGAGAAATTACTATGCAATTAATGTAATTAATATTCAAGAATATGTACACTAATTGGACAGAATAGTCAGCATATTTTCTTTAAATCCAGCATTACCATAAAAATAATCCAGACAGCTGCAGTTATTAAAAAGCAAAAGCTACAGCTGCCATGTCCCTGCTTAATTATTGAGAAACACACACACACACACACACACACACACACACACACACACACACACACACACACACGGGTCTACTTCAGAAGTCTGACTGACTCTCAAAATACTGAAAACTCAAAATACGGAAAACATTTTTAATGCAGGTGGCAAGCCCTCCTGCACCCCTCATGTGAGGGTCTGCACCCCCACACCCCCTGCTAATTATATATATAAACTCCAAGATTGCACAACAGTGGAAAAGGGGAAAATTCCATCATTTAGTATTTTGCGTTTCCAATATTTTGAAATTTAGTTCTTTGGCTTTTCAACTGCGGTGGTGGTGCTGCGGTAGCGTTGTCGCCTCACAGTAAGATGTTCTCCTGTTCGATTCTCAGCTAGAGCTTCTTCTGTGTGGAGACATGCGTGAATTGGCGTACCTTCGTTTAAGGTTGTGCATCAGGGCCGGCAACTCTGCACGTAAAAATCTACTGCCAATCATTAGTGGACCGGAGTTCTGCTGTGGCGACCCCTAACTGGGAAAAGCCGAAAGACACAACAACAAGTTCTTTGGCATTTCAATCTTCTGAAGTAGACCTACACACACACACACACACACACACACACACACACACACACACACACACACACATCTAGCAATGTAATGGAAGACAAACCTCTTCCTTCCCCAAAGGCAGACATAATAAAAAAGTAAAGTTGCAAATGGTAAATAGAAATACTGCAGACTCGCTTCTGGAATGTCAAAAGTTCTCAACCATTTTCATGTAAACACTGGGATATATGAGCTCTCTTACATTCTATATAGAAAAACTGGCACAAACTACATTCAGCCTAGTGTCCTGTGGAAGCATTGGCATTTACATTTGCAAGACGTGCAGTATATTATGGAGCCATCAACAAACAAAGAAGATGGTGGAAAAACACTAGACAAACAAGAAGTTTGGCCCTGTAATAGTATTTGAAAAGGTAAACAAACATTTTTTTCCAATAATGGCATTGTATAATAACGATAGTTCACTCCTTTATCTGGATAATTCAGGAGTTATCCACATTTGGCTTTGTTTAATCACACACTCTGTATCCTCATGAAAAAAGCAGGCACCTTGTAGGTAAATCATGCATTATCTGCACCCAGTTGTTGATTATTGCTTGGATTTGAAAGTGTGGTAGCCAAGTATCAGAGCAAGCTAATACCTCCACTTTAAATAAGGCACATATTTGCTAAATATTATTATTTTATACATGAAAGGTGGACATAATCTTGTCCATGGGCATCTCCTTTTTTGTTGGATGGCCACACAAAGGTATGCCTAGCTACTATGCTTCTGACAACACTAGGTTATCTCCATCAGTTTGGCTAGAAACAGATTTCTTACTCATAAATGCATATGCTGAATCCTACTGTTACATCTTCCAGTGCATAGGCGGTGTGTTATCTTCTACCCTTAGCCATATTATAATCGTAAGTGTAGCTGTGCTCTCACCCACACCCATGGACAATGCCATGACTTTCTCAATTACCTCATACTGAATGGTGTTTCCCATAGGCCTTTTTACTCACTAGTACACAGTTAACTCCTGAGGCTTCAGACTAACACCCAGTCAGTAACTATTGACACCTTCCTACAATGCACCACTACTAGTACTGAGTAGTTCCTCTTGCCAAACATTAACTGCCCCACTGGGTGTTGACAACTTGTCATGGTCCTCTGCAACCCCACATATAGTGGAAGCACAAGACACATTCCCTTATAGTGTTCCCTCTTCCCTACCTACTGGATTTCATCCCCATGCCTGCACAACCCACAATAATATGCTGCACCACAAATTTACTTTTGTTAACATATCCCTCGTATTATAAACTGCACCATTAAAGCAGGTATATAACTTTTAATTCATAGTATTGAATCTATTTCAGATAGGGAAATAGAATGTGTTATAAACTTAAGAAAGTGATTAGTAAGTACGTTTTCTTTCATTTCTGTTACATTTATTATTTCTATTGAATCACTGCAGTTTTAGTTTCAGCTATAGAAAATAATAGATGACATGTCATTCTTTCATATATGCAAAGTCTGAATAATACAGGAATAATGCATCACTTTCTTTGGATGAAATTGTTTTATAACTAATACTAATATACAACAATAAACATATTGCTGTCACTGCATTTCCTTAAGTTGCATCAGTATGATATTATTTTTCAGTTATTTATTCTTCATGCTGGTTGAATGTTTACGTCTGTGCTTTTTTAAAATAGCATTGATAACTCACCAACTAAAGAACAATGTTTTGAGTGGATCCACTTGAAACAGTCATGTATAAACCAAGACACTAATTTCAGTTACTCAGCACCATTTTGTCCTCGTGGACTAATTATTTCTGTCATTTTTTTTTGTTTATCTACACTTCTGTTTTGCCATTTAACTGCAGTCTGTAAGAAGGCTCTGTATGGACAGAGTTGCTGATGTGTACAGCTGTTTTTATGAGCACTTATTTTGATGCAGAAGTGAAAAGTACATAATGACACTTCACATTCATTTTGATCCTTAACTTTAACCAATCAGTGTATGACATTCAAGTAACACAATGTCTTCATTTTTCTTTGCAGGGAACAAAAATGCAGAAAACCATAGATTATTTTCTTCTAAATGGTGTCTTACATGATGTTCTGAGGTTTGGATATCTATAATTTTGGAAGAACAGGCTGCTCCTTCAAAGTCTAAAAAAAAGAAAGTCCACTGAACCTCAATATAGACAGCTTCATCAGGTAATGCACACTATTATTTATTTTTTTCTGATTGTATGTCTCTATACTTATTTATAGTTCATTAGTGTCTGTACCAGAACAAACTGTTTTGACTATAACACACATGGTCATGTTTCCAAAATAAGCATCTGTATGGAATGTGCATTTCAGAGGGGTCTGTGTGCTGTAGCTAATACAGAGTTATTTCTTGAGCAAAGATGCAACATTTTTGCGCACTTTTCAATGTAGCCTGATTTAGAAATGATGTGATAAGTGTGCAGTGTGCTTTAGTGGTTTATAGGGAATAAATGTGGTCTAGCTTGTAGGAAAACAATAGTATTATTTCCTCAAACTGTTTAGGTACATCTAGGTAACTAAAACTGTGTTATCTTGATCTGTTTTATTAGCCTCCTTGTTTAAAGTAGCTTGTTATTTTGTTTATTAAATATGAAGAATTGAAGTATAGAGGCTCAACTGAATGAACAAATGAATGAGTCAAATATTACAGTGCCCTATAAACCATGGAAGCCTTCTTATCTGATGGAAATATTTGTCCCGGTCCCCTTCAATAAACACATCACAACAAATGACATTTGATGACCTTTATTACAACTTCCTTAACATAGCTTTGATCATCAAAATTATTAATTACAACTAGACACAATATAGTTGGTTCTAAACATAGCGTAAACATCCTTATAATGTTAATCAGGGCAGCGTACCTACTCACCCTGTCCAAGTAAGCAGCGTCCATATCTTTGCTCGCTTACTTTACTTATGAAGCAGCATCCAATACTCACTTCATATCCCATTTACCCAGTAAGCAGCGTCCATACCTGCACTCGCTTACTTTACTTATGAAGCAGCATCCCATCTCACTTTATATACCATTCACTGAATTACCTTCCAACCAAATAAGCAGCGTCCTTACCTCCGCTTGCTTATCTATCCAGCAAACTTCCTCCAAACACTCATTGAAATGAACATCCAGACACCAGAGGGGGAACAGAAGAGGGTAAGCCTGTCCCTCTTCTCTGCTAACCAACCTCATCAGGTTGTTCCCCCTCCCTTCTACCCAAACTTTCACCAACTACCTCCCATAAAGTGAAGGGTTAAGCCAAACATCATTCGGTGTACCCATCATCTGTAAAGTACATTAGAAACCCAAGTAATCACCAAATTGATTTTCCTTTCTTAGTGAATCAGCCACATAGTAATCCCACCATCATACCCACTATTCCAAAACAAGAAAACATTCATAATCCCCAAACCACCTGACTACTAACTTCAGAACATCCATGAAATGGCAATCACACAGTCTGTAGCCCACTAACCCTCCATTTATCAAGAGCCAACCTTTACAACCAACTTACTTGACAATAGTAATGTCCTAATTTTCACACTATTGAAACCTACCCTACCCCTCCAGCATGTGAACCATTATACAAGATTTAGCAATTAGCATAACCCTAAAACCCACCCAACTGAGGTAGTAGCCACCCACTCCTTCTTGTTCCACTGAAGTACCCTGCTTTGTTGACAAGCCTGCACCATATCAAGTAACAATCCAGCTCACCAATCTGCTATCGCCTGGAAGCTATAATACAATGTGACCCAGCTAGTAACAACCCTACCATATACATTACTTATAAAGCTAGTCCAAGCTCCTGTCACACTCATGTAATCTTCTAACTAACCTGAGTTGCCTCAGCTAATGGCACCAGTGACCCATATCGCCACCATAATATCCCCGTGAAACTGGACCCTACTTCTAAAAGTCTGGCATATACCTCCCACCTCCTATCAGCACATCATCTGATGACGTGGCTACTTACTCTAAAGACCTTAACCTGGTATATAACATTAGAAAACATGCTTAAAAGACTGCTTGTATAACCCCTTGAACACAAATCTGCACCTAGCAAAGGAAAAATCCTTAATAAGTCTGGAACCCAGGACCCTGTCAAATCTAGCATATCACAGAAGCCCCCCAAACTACACAGCTCTGGATGTGCAGTAACCCGATTACTGCAGGGAATAGTCTACTCCCAGACTTTAATGACCTACCACTAAGAGCCAGAAAACCTGAATGCCTTAACCTTGTTCCTGAACGCCAAATCCCAGCAATGAAGTACTCTGCGTGCCCAACCTTAAACCCCCCCTCCATACAGTCATTACCAAATGGCAATCAGGCCACCGTCCAAAATTCAGTAAATTAACATAACCCTGTCCCCCATGAAAATATAACATTTACCACTTAATCCTCCCTGACCAACTGTGCCCTGTGTACAAGCCTGAACCAAGTAACCACTCCAGCCAAATAGCATGCATCACCTTCAGGTCACCAAATGATGTGACTCTCCGCACCTTTTCCCAACCGCACTACCCATCATTCCTGGTATGGGCACAATGTCCAGTATACGCTCATCTTTCATTGATCTGTAAAAGAAAAGAAACTGTTAATGCACTGCCATTAACCAAAATATCTTAATCTTAAATGCTATCAAGGGGATCCTCCGCCATATTCTTTCAACACTATCTGAAGTATGAGTTAGGGTAACCCTTCTCCTTTTTTTTATTTAGGATATAGCCTGCTTACCTTCCCCATTGAAACTGTTAATGAGCCGTATGCCAGCAGTATGTGTCATTCCCTTGTTTTTGACCAGGGTACTACTTCCTAATTCACCCCAATGATACCACCTTAAGATCAGACACCAACTTCCTGTCCAATGGGACACATCACAGACCCTTTACAAACACCATTTAAACAACTAAATGGGTAACTAACTTCACCTCCAAAGTTCCACCTGTCTGAAATCATGGCTGAAGTTGGTTGGCTTGTAAAAGCCATGGATCCATTTGCCTATTAACTTCATATGATGTTATGAGTATTGTGACTCCAACCCCTTTGTGGAGATACCACCCTCCCCATAAACAATCTCCAGCACAGTTGTACCCTTCCACAAGTAACTATGTATGTACCCCCACACTACCCTAACTACAGCAAATCTGACATGAATCACTGCAGTCGAAGTAGCATAACCTGTGACTACAATGTGCTCCATACACCCTGCCTTACCATACTTGAAACTATCCCCCTTGTGGTCTACCTATGCTATCTGCCATATGCCCATGACCCACCCTGTTCATCTGCCCCAAGGTTTATCCCTTGTAAATTAATCAAAAGCCACACAATATTACATTACACAGTAATTAACCCCAACCCAAGCAACCTCTTTAAATAGATTGACATGCTACTTCCCTAATGCAAAACTCCCCAAAAGCCACATTTGAAATGACAAGTGCCCCTCATCTATCTATCCCTTTACCAAGCTGTATGAATAACTATAAATTCACTCTCAGGATTCCACCCATGTCCCTTGACAGATAGAAGGAACCGTATACGGAAATAAGAAAGTGTACTCTGCTAACCTACAACAAACCCTAAACCATTAACCTAATTGTTTCCTGTGCTCCTATGATTGTCATAGCTCTGAGCCACCTGCACACCCAACTTACCATACACAGCCCCAGCCCTCATTACTTTGACACCACCATACCACACTCTGCAACCCCATTGTGCACAACTCCAACTAACAAAGTCCATACAAGCAGAATCCATTACCTTTTAAAGTCATGTCAGGAGTGCACTGACCACTGCTCACTCAGTGCCCACCCATCTTCTGACGGCATTGTGCCCCACACCATGACTGGGATTCCATTGAAACAGCTTCCAACTTGTTTGAATCCCTATCCTTCAGGTCACCAACTCAAATTCCATACCACCATGACATGCAACAGAAAAACAAATGAATTACCTTGCCTTTGCAACTTAAACATGTCTATGTGACAGACATTATCTCTATGCCCCCCTTTAACGTCTCTGTAAATTATCTTGCAGATATGAAAACCCCTGTATAAAAAAAACAAAGTTTAAGAAGGCATAAATGAACTAAATATCATCCCCTCTGCACTTCAGTGCAGAAATGTCTACGCACTGCAACATAGCAGGAAAATACATGCCTGCCCTTCGCCCAATTTCACCAAGGCAAAGTTGTAAATCCAGCTATAAGTAACAGCTGACCAATAACATAATATAGGGACAAATTCTAAGCTATCGATCTTTACTATCTAAAGAAGCCAACCAAATAACTGGTGTTACATCAGTGTAAATCCCCCAACATCCAATAATGGCTCCCCCCTTTTCCCAGAATGACATGACCCTCTGAGTGCAGGTGCTCGACAGTCCATTAAAGACCCAGTGGTAGCTGTAACTCACCCAAAGTTTCTCCCAGAAACATAAAAAACAGACCGAATTACAGTATTTATGTTAAAAGGCATTTCTTGAATGGTATGACAATTGAAACCTCACTACTTGTCCAAGGACAGCCCCTCCCACAGGTTAAAGACACTCCACGCATTCATAGAGTGGCCAATACTCCCACCCCCCCAAACACATCCAGGATGGCACCATCACGGCAAACGCTCTAGTCACCTCCACCCTCCCTGCCTACATCTCTCTACTTGTAGACTCGAATGGCCAGAAAACAGTGAAAAGAGGGCCAAGGCGATAGAATTGTCCGTGTACAGTAAAGAACCATGGCTACTCCGATTCTCCAATCATCACAGGCCATGCAGCACCATAAAATTCAGGCCATAGCACCAATCTCCCAGCCACTGCAACCAATCATTAATTATATGCTCCCCTGAGAGCACCCTGCATGCAGGCAGATGAACCCTCCCCAAAAGAAGGAAGGGCAATGCTACACACAAAATGCCCATTGTCCCAGATCACACCATGCTAACTGAATCCCCTACCCTTCTACTGACACCAAACAATGAGCCAAAAGGAAAGCACTGTGCTACCCACCTTCTGAAACCAGTTCCATACCTCCCCATAGCTGCAGAGCAAATGGAGCTGTCCCAATGCAAAGAAGGGGCCGTGACAAATAAAACCCAGGCCCGAGGACCTCTTTCTCCCTTTTTTTTTTTATTGTTGTGTGCAGTAATAACTAATCCCAAGCCATGCAGGTGCTAGGATTCCAAATAACAAGATGGCCTGAAAGCGCGCAAAACAGTTACTGCACCTTACCTCCATGCTGTGGAGAACCCCTGCAAAAGTCACTGCCATAGAGCAAGTCAACCCACCACCAAAGAGCTAACTGAGGGGAAAAGAAAACCTCACACAAAACCCTCACAACCCCATGCAGTTACCATGAAAGCATCATTAACTTTTTTTTTTTTCTTTTTTTTGTAACCACAACCCTAACTCCTAATTCGGGCATATCCAACTCACCATGCTTCCGAAAACCGCTCAACCCATGCCAGAGGTCTCCCAAGCTTGGCAGACATTGGCTTAAATGTAAAAGTCCTTATTTCCATATTCCTATGGCAATACCTTTTTATCTTTTAATAACTGCGATCACAAACCAACCCAGAAATGTGCACACAAATATAGCCAGTCAAATGCAAGAAGCAGAAACACCCCCCGTGGATGTTTGCCCCAATCCACTTCACATAAAATCAGGACAACTGAGGTACTCATAATTATGAAAATACACAAATTTCTTACTGGAATACTCTTATAAATTTACCACCCCTTTACAATCAGGATATTTATGTACCAACTTATTTATAAATGTACTTTCTCTTATATATGTAGGTTCTTTGAAAAGATAGAAGGCAATCAAAACGTGTACAATGTACAACCTTCAGAAAGACTCAGAGCCCTTTTATTTCTACTGACCATTCACAGCATATTATTTATTTATTTATTTATTTGTTGGAAGTGCTACGCTACCTTCCTGAAACAGCCTGTTACATGTCTGCATATGTCAGCAATATTATTTATTTTTCAAACAGATGAACAATAAAAAAAAAAAAAAAGTTTCCCATTCAGCAATGCTTCTTAGCTCTGAAGTGACAACTTAATAATAGCCACACTGCACCTGTGCCAAGGCAACCACACTTTACTTCTCTCTGGGCCAACATGAAAACAAATTACTTCAGCGAAATCCGGGGTCTATCTTAAATGAACGAACGATCAAAATATTGAGTATAACATACTCAACAACGTTTGATCACTCGTTCATTTAATCGGACACTCCAAATGCTGAAATTTGGAGTTCCGAAATGTTTTGGTCAGCCATCCCACTCAGTGTAGTGTGTGACGTAGACACACTACACTGTTTGGAATGACTACATAACAGGCTGCTTAGTTTAATATCCCAACTCCAAGATCACTGTTGGGGAAAGGGCAATTTCCTGGTAATCATTTGTTGCAATTTGGTGTTTGAATGATGTGAGTGTGTAGGGGTTTGTATGCTTTGGTTGTATGTGTGTGTTTTGTATGTTTGTTTCAGGCTTTTAAGGGTTTGAGGTTTTCAACTTACGGTCATAATGTTTCGAATATGTTGTACTCGACATTATGATCGTTCATTCATTTAACATAGAGCTGAAATTCGGAGATACCGTACCTCACTACCTACTGATCAGCACTCATTTACCAAAGCCATGCTCAATCTTTCAGAAAAGAGGTTGCCACTACTCCCCCTCCACAGAAAATCTCATACAGCTCAGGGAGACATAATAGTTTTCCATCTTCCTATTTAGTGATCAACACTATGCAAAGGTAAGCAAACATGTCACTGATACATTCTTCAGCTGTTATATTTTGAACTTTTATTGTCCTAATGACTGCTATGCCTTTAGTCCCTGTATTATGGGCTCAGCACTCTCGATAAATCTTACTACCAAGCATTAGTATGAATAACACATATGTTTTGACTTTAGCATTTACGGGAAACCGAATGTTGAAGAAGCACTCCACATGTACCTCAAATTTTTTCTCTCCCCTTCCTCTGATCCCAAGCTACCCATAGCTACACTGCAAGCTTTTCTTAGACCAGCCTAACTAGTTAACTAAAGCCCCACACTGAAAAAAAAAAAAAAACAACTTAGGAAGTTAGTAAATACCCCTACCACACCCTTTCTACATATATAATACTACTGCTTAAATACTCCAGCTTAATCCCCCAAAGCCACCATTGTTACTCCAAGGCCTACCTGCACCAGCCATACCTAAAGGTCATCATGGACGTAACATATTCCATTAGATTTTTGTTATTTGAATGTATATGATTTTTATCCTTTTATGTTTAGGCATCTTTCAAGATTGGCTTTTACTGACTTGCTACTTTATAATATTCCACATTTATGTATGTATATCTGTAAACATTTAAGTATTTCAGTACTCAAATGAATATATGTGTGTGTGTGGGTGAATGTGTTTGTGTGTGCTTGTGTTTGCGCTCGGGTGCATGTGTGTGTTTCAGTGAGTGTGGGAGCATGCTGGGGGACAGTACTATCCCAAGATGTAAACTTTCTTGTGGTAGATGCTAAATATAGCAAGTACAATATCCAAGGCAAGCAAAAATGGGCATACATGCTCATATACTTTCCTGGTGACCTTACCTCATGCAGGTTTAGAGAAAATGTGCAATAGTGAGGACTTAAATAATTTCAGGTGTTGCATCATCGTGCATCAGAAAATGTAAATATGTATGTGGTCCTATTAAATACTTTGATTTAAAAAGACATATCAGGCACTATGTTCCCCCTCCCCTGTGTTTTGTTGTCCCCTGCTGCATACATTTGATTGTATTACTGTTGTTTGCTTCTGTTGTTGAGATGCTGATAACCTAAGTCCACTACCAGGCCCTAACTGATCTTTCTTGTGGTGCCGTCACCAGTTGAAATAAGTCTAAAAGTAGATTATGGGATAAAAACATATCCCATTTTTCAAATGTCTATTTATTTTGGACTATGTCATCAGTAGTAGCAGTGTAGAGTATAGCTCAATAACTGAGAAGCTTCCAGATGTGAAGCACAGCTTGGCAGAGAACAGAAACTGCTGGCAGTGGGTAGAGATAGCTTGAACTGAACATTAACTGCATCTACATTACAGAACTTAGAAACATAATATACCAGCTGTAGCTAACCATTAATTCCCAACAACATACATTTCCTGAGGCTCCTTTAACTTAGTCCTACTTACTCATGTTCCCTAGTTATCAGTGCACTGAACATCAAGTACAAATAATCTCACAATTCCTACACTTATGAAGCAGTGAAAAAGCAGAATTCAAACTAAAACAGAATATTTAGTGACATGTCTGCCATGGAAAGACATTGTTGAAATTGGACAGTGGAGATCTTTGCTGTTTCCAGTATCATTATGTCTCCAGGATGTGCTAAATCATTTAAAGGTGCTTCTATTATCTGGCAAAATAAATAAATACATAAATAAATGGTCTTTTGCCATAGATGCAAGTATATTTTGTTACAAAATTAGTCATAAAATTACTTTGTTTTACGATTGGTGTAATGCTGTAGTATTCAGACCCAGTTATCGAAGCATGTAGTTAAGTGGATTTTCATAAGCATTATCTGACTAGAAGTTAGTTAGCTATCAGTTATATGCAGTGTAGTGTCAATTTTACAGCACTGTTGGCATGATAAGGCAAAAATGTGAATGAATATCTAAAGGTAGATTATATGAAAGTGTTTGATATGTTTATCAGTGGTGTACAAACATCTTGGGGACTATACCCAGTATTTGTTATGCTTTTGATTTATCATAATGCAGTATGTAATTTATGTAACTCTGCTATTTTTGCTAACAGTCACACATAAGCAAAATATAAAAGTCAGTTGCATCCACCATCATAGATCAGATTTGACGGTATTCTGAGGCAGAGAATAATTTGCATGTAGAAGTTCTGAGAAACTGTTTCTCAGTTTTCCTTTTTTACTTTTCTGAACAAGAGATATACATTTTAAGGTGAGCATCAGGCTCCATATTAAGTTCATAGCATGATAGGTACTTACTAGCCAGTAATCTGCAAGGATCTTTAGAATAGGTCTTTAGCCCTTATATTTTGTGTGCAAATAACCCAGAGACATTTGTATGTCGCCCCTGTCTATGAGCATCAAGTTTGCTGAACTAGGGGTGAATTTGAGGTTATCCATACTTTCATGCAAATTATATTTTAAAAAAGTAAAATAAGTACTTTGCTTTATGACAGGCTTTGAACCCTGCGCCCATGACACAGACAAAAGTAGCATGTAGCTACTACATTGACTCCACAGCAGATATGAATAGCATTATTTCACCAAATCCAATTGCATTAACTATGAATAACCTAAACTCTTGTGGTCAAGATAAAGGACTATGTTATCCCTTTCCATGTTGGACGAGACCATTTGCACACCCACAATAAATATAATCAACATCAAGACCATAGTATCTCAAGGTAGGTTGTATTTCCTTAGGGTTTTTTTTTTTCATGACTTGGGTAAATTGTCCATCAGATGTGATGAATTTTCAACCAATGAATCTCTCATCCTTTGTTTGGAAAGAACAAACGACCAGGAAATCACAAGTCAACTACCAGAGTATTTAATAGATTAAAACAACACAGTTAAACGCTTAACTTAATTTTTTTTCTCATCCTTCATTTGCTATACTCCCATTATGACACTTTTTCAGGTTTACCAAAGAATATTTTGCCATTGTTTGGGGCTGCTAGACTCTGAGTTGATTATAGCTATGAAACTGTCTTAGTTTATTCATCAGATTGGATAGTCTGTTTTCTAATAAGAGGCAGGGTAATAGAAGATAAAAAGGAAATGGTACTGGGGGAGGAAGAAAACAGATAGAGAGGCTATCAGCTGAATTCACTGAATGTGCACTTACTGGTTGAGTACCCATTGCAAGAAATATCTTGCACAAGTCTGAGAGTAGCCTGTCCAAGGAAAACCGAGGAGTAAAATGCATGTAATAATTCCTTTAAAACAAATATGTATCTTGCTTTTATTGCAGAAGCCCTTTAACGTTTGGTTCAAACAACTTAATTATAAAAGAAAGCATAATTGAAACTAGTTTTTTTTTCTTAGAATAAAATCTTTGGGTCATTTTTTAACCTTACTGACTCATCCAGAATTGTAACCTTATGATAAGAAATGGTTTCTACAGCTTGAAATGTCATTTTTTTCTGACTAGTAATCATTTTTAGCTAAGTGCGCTTAATGTATATTTACTCTGTTTACAGTACTGTTATAGTGCAACTGTTTATTAAACATTTAATGTTTATCCAGTTTTTGCTTTACTGACAACATTCATAGAAGGTGAATTTTTCAAGGTCTGAAAATTTATTCCAACTGAACTCCTATCCAATTTAACATATGTGGACAGTCAGATCATTATACAAGACACCAACAAGGCAAAACTACCTTCAGAATTTATTGTAGTTTACAAGGCATGTAGCATACATTTATACAGATTAATGAATTTATTCTAACTATTCTTTCTCATGTCTTTCCTAAAATATCCAAATTATACCCACTGAGAAGTGTTTCCATATTTCAAGCCAACAGTAAACTTTTGCAATTTTAGTTTTGAAGACGAAACATGAAATATGCAATGACATAAAGGAACAGCTGTAGCATACTACCTGCCCTTATTCAAACCAAAGAGGAAAAAGGTCAAACAGACAAACCATTTAGTAAAAATTACAAGAAAAACCCAGGTAAGCTAGAGGATTCACTGTGTGATACTTTAAACCTCTTGTAATGGAGGCCCATGGGATATATGCAAATGATGCCTTAAAAACATGGCTTCTGAGTGCCCATGACTTTTTTTACATTTTAAGTCTTTATGATTACATTTAGGCCAATAAAGCCAAACCTCACTAGCTGTGGGCATGCGTGTTTCATCCTTTTTATTGACTTCATCCTTTTTATTGACTTCATCGGCACAGCATAAGTCAATAGTTTGGCTGTATTTCAGAAAGACAGAGTCTTTAAACCCAGCTGATGCCCATAAAAATTAAGGTGCCTGCAAAGTGTCCCAGCTAACATCTGAAAAATGCATTGCTTCAGCTAGTGGCACCTTAATCTTAATGGCATCTGTAGTATTTAAAGACCCTGTGTTTCTGAAATATAGTCAAGCTATTGACCTAAATGTAACCATAAAGACTTAAAAAGTAAAAATGTCATAGACATTCAGAAGACAGGTCGTTGAAAGATTTGATGTCCTTAAGGCTTCTTTTGTATGTATATCCCATGGGCCTTCATTACAGAAGGTTTAAGCTATCATATAGTGAAAACTCTAGCTTGGATGAGTTTTTCTTGCAGGATTTACTTGTCCTTATTCAAATATCAGGTAAAAACGTGTTATTTTTTTCAAAGTAAGAAAATAATTTAACATTCTGTACAAGACATTCTGGATAGTAGTTATAGAAAGGTTAGAAGGTCATAATACCTATAACTTGAAACAAAACATTTTGTACTTGTGTCTCAAAATTCAGGCCAGTTAGCTATTATATGTAAATAATTAATATTTCTACAAAGACTACTTGTAGTTATTTCTGTATACACCATAGTGCCTGCACTGTAAATAATAGGACTTCAAAATCTATTCTTTAAGAACAAAGGATGCCTGTAATATACTTCATAAACTTATATCACAGATTCCCCTTTGCACAAGCATTTAAAAAGTAAAATAGATAAAGTAGCAAATGAAGAAAGACCATGCAGTTGTAAGTAGGTAGGACATTAGTTGCAGAAACTGATGTTGATTAACCCTTGTTACATTCCTTGTTCAGAAATGTAAACCTTTGAGTATGTTCATTTCTTTCCGGGAACATAATATGCAGTAGAATATATACATCTGCCTTTCAGAAATATACATTATTCCACTTAAAGAGTTTCTTTCTCTCCAAGATGGCCATTTCATTGATGATGTGTTTTTTTGTCTGGGGTAACACACCCGAGACATTACACAAATTTGTGGAGTATTTAAATAATATTTAAATAAGACTTTCTACATTTAGCGCTTGAATATTCTTGTGAAAAAATATGTTTTTTGGATGTTACAGTGGTAAATTATTAAAGGTCAATTTTTTTAGGTCAGCACAGCTTCACACAAAAGATAGTGAAATGTATGAGTCCTTTGAGACTCTATCTGATAGTTTTTTGAAAAGAGGCTATACTAACACCGAGATTACTATGGCATAAAATGAGGCTGTTGTGGTTACGGATACTCGTACTAAGCCATTTTTTAGTGAAAGTCCCTTTGTTAGTGATAAAAGTGAACAGTTACCATCTAATTCATTACAGACGTCTCTTACATTTACCAATGATACTGATTCTATTTGTAATAAGGTTAAAAAACACTGGAAAATACTTATTTTAGACAAAAAGTGTAAAGAAGTATTATGTAATTCACCTTCTTTTTGTTTTAAAAATAGATCATCTTTAAAAAAGATGCTTTGTTATGGACCATTAAAAAAAGTAGATTTGGTGATAAGTAGAATTGGTATTTATCCTTGTCACCACCATAATATGTGTCGATACATCAGGACAGATGACCAGTATGTGCACCCTGATACTAAACAAGTATTAGATATGAATGTTTATGCCAACTGTGATACTTCCAACGTAGTTTATCTTGCTTCATGTGAAGTCTGTAAAGACTTCTATGTTGGCAAAACCAACAGATGCTTAAGAGATAAAATTCGGGAGTATAAATATATATATATATATATATATATATATATATATATATATATATATATCTAGAGAGAGAGAGTATAAATAGGTTGTACCTTAAAAATGCACTTTCTAAGCACGTTAATTAAGTTGATAATGATCATTGTTTTAAATTTATGGTATTAGAATTATATAATGTTGGTCTAAGAGATGGTGACATAAGGACATGTACAGAATGCTTGGAAATAAAATGGATGAACATTTTGCAAGAGACAAGAGGCAAAGGATTAAATGTGCATATACTAATTAAGCCATTATTGAAATCACGTGGCTTAAAATATTAAGAGTATAAAATGTGGCTGTATTGCTTGTTTTAATTAGATCTGAAGTAGTACTTGGAAGTTCAAAAGCACTTATCTTTGTTTTGTTTTTGTTTTCATTAAAGTGGTAAGTTTTTCATACGCTTTTCTGCCTACTAGTATTCAAACCTGCTCAACCCATGGGAGCCATATTAAAACTTGCTCCATCACACTCTTCACATTTTAAGAGCTGCATGAAAGACTGATCTCTTTCAATTTAAACACAGCAGAAATTTCTAGAAACAGCTTTTCATACTGCCAACTCATATCTTAGCACTTGCTATTAACCAAGAAAAAAGGGGAACTATGTACCAACAATAAACTTAAACCAAGCTTAGTGCACTTAATTACCAACCTGTCCCCCCTTTTGCAGCTCTGCTGTCCGTTCTTCAAAATTATTTTCAGCATATCCTTCATAAACAATGAAATTTGAACACTGAAATGGTACACCCCTATATCAGTTAACTGGATCTCATTGTGTCTAAATCAAACTTGATCCAAATCAGTGAATTCCAAATACTTCAAATACAACAAACCCAAATAAGACACGTTCTATGATAAATAAAATGCCTGGCTGCTTCTAACACTGAATCCCTAGCTGTCCACTTCCAAAAGGCCTAGTTATGATGGAAGACTATAACGCTAATGCCCCGGGAAATTTCTACCGTGCAAACAACAAATCTCTACTTTTTCAGGAGAGTAATTTCCATCTGGGAATATTGCCAAATTATTAACCCCAAATGTATCAAAATAACCTTAACTCTAGATGCTGCAGACTTCTCCTGGAAAAAAAAAAAAAAGGTAACAGATGCTTCTATCACATGCCTCACTGTCCTTTCCATATCATTTCATTTGTGGATGTATCCATGCCCACTAACCTTCATCTTGGTCTTATAGTAGCCTTCGTACCACCCAGAATATGTGGGAGTGCCTTAGTGTGAATATTATCATAAACCCTGAAACAGACAAAAATATAATAATCACCAAATATATCAATAATGAAAACCTGTTCCTGCCATATATGATGCTTATGAGCTACCAAAGCTCACATATCTGTCCTCTTAATAAAATTCATGGATTTAACATCTCAAATAAAACTAGAAGCTTTACCTATGTGTCCTTTTCCTACTTCATAACCGTTATCATAATGTTGACCCATTCTGTTGTTTTTGTCTATTTGATTATGACTTCCACACAGATTCCATACACTTTAAATCTTCTGTCTTAACCTTTGACACTGTAGGTATTTCACAAGGACCATGATTCACTGAAGCTACATTATATAAATTCTTTACATGCTACTCCCATGTATACACAGAATATGCTTCCAAACTATTGTGTGAGATATGCTTGTGCTGTATTTGGAATGGTAAAACAATCTCATACAGTTCAATTAAAAATGACTGAAATTCTACATCAAGTTCAGATTACTGTTAGAGTGTACAGTTAACTGATATTGGGAACATGTTAAGACAATATATGAGTGTTCCCTCAGAATGTACAAATTAGACCTTGGAATAGATGCACAGTCAGTTTTATTAATTCTAAAGCTAGTGCAGTAGAAATGAATTTGGATGCAAAAATCACGATTCTCAAAACAGTGGAAGATATACATAAACATAAGAACCATCCATGTAAAAAAAATCAGTAAAAATGTGACTTAATTACCCCTTCTTTGCAAATACAAAAAGCATTTGTCACAGCATAAGAAGAACTGTGCAGGATATGAATGACATTCTTAAAAAGTAGTCTGATGATTTTACTGGGGATGTAATGTCACTGTCTAGAGCAATGAAATGTAGGCTTTATTCTTTGTACACAAAGTCCAACCCTACTTGATCTTCAGGCTTATGTTTGTATGTGAACATGACAGGAACATGTTTTCCAACTTGTGCAACTTAGCATTTAAATACAATATTTGTATGTAGATTCTACCATTGTGGAGCACAGAGAGAGAGAGAGTGAGAGAGAGAGAGAGAGATAAAATACATATATTACGTCTGGCCATTACTGAATGGACTAACTCTATGTAGCATGTAGATTATTTGTAGAATGTATTTCCAAACTACCAACAGACATTTTAGTTGTAGATTGTTTTTATGAAATGATGTTGGTTCCAGTGGTGGTTAAATTAGCACTTTTAGAGATGCTGTCCTAAGAGTTGAGTAAATGCCAAGAAGACGTGTTGAGACCAACTAAATAATTTGCCAGCAGCTGGCAGATGCCACATCCTGTGCTGGTGATGATGATGGCTATTGGCAATGAAGCTCTTGAAGTTGGAGACAGAAAAGGCTATGGAATCAGTCATGCATCGGATGAAAGTAATGGCTTTGATCATTAACTGATAGGTGAAGCAACTGGTTTCTTCTGATGGTGATTCTAGAGAGGTTTTGAATAATGAATATGACACTATGTTATTTGTGCAACAAGTGGCAGTTATGTTAAGTAGGATTGTGGTGTTACAAAGCAAATTGCTTATACCGAAGAAAAATTGGGTACTTTGAAACACAGGAAAAAGGAGATAACAACTTGAGGTTGAGTGAATTGCTAGAAGGAGAGGAACACTTGGTTCTCTTTAATTGATGAAAATCTTGAATACAAAAAGGACTTGTTTTTCTATGAGATATTTGAGAATATATATACCATTGTCATTGGCAGATATTGTCATTGGTTATCCAGGACTGACATTGATATCATTTTTGAGTTATTGTAAGATGGATAATGGCTGATGGTAGAAGGTAGATCAATAATGTTATATAATGATCACTCAGAGACTACTTTGCAGCAAAGGAGACAGGTTTTCAGCACAAAAAAAGTGCATATCATTACTAGTTGTTCGTAAGGTAGTTTCTCCATGGGGTGAAAATGCATATGTCTGCTCAGCTGGCATTTATTGTTTTGCAGGGCTTGTCGCCAGTGTTGTGCTATGCAGCTACAGAATCTTGTGAAGGAGGCAGGAAAATAGTATCGAGTATCCTAATTATGTAGTGGATGATGAGCGGGCACAAAAGGAGGTCCACAATATCCACATTGATGAGGGTACTGTGGTTAAATGATCTTTGCGGAAGCCTGCTGGGAAAGGATAGTTACTTGGGCTATGTGAACAAATTTAAAATGTGGAAGTTTCTTTATATTACCCAGGTTTTCCAGAACTCTGAATGAGAATGATAATGAAAACTGCCTTTGAGATGTTTGAGGTTTTCTTTTTTTTTTTTTTTTTTTTTTTGGTGTTTTCTGCTGCTAGATCTTTTTTCTATATGATTCTAGGTACCTAATTGCATATTTTGACTATTCTACTTGAAAAAAAAAACTGAGTAATAATTAAAATGAACACTGCAGTAAACTAAAATGAACAGTACAGTAAACTAAGTACTTAGGCATGTGATAATTGAATACATTGACAGATTTTATCTTGATGGCCACCTGGAAAGGACTGCTTAAGGACATGCGTGACAAACCAAAATGCTTCCAGCCCAGCTGTCTGGAATTTTGTAAATAATCATATGTCATTTGTGAATATTAATATGATCCATAGGCTTGTCTTACAAATGTAAGAGAACTATATGTTCTGTGTATATTAAACTAATGGTGCAGAAGTGTGTGTTGAACTTTATGTTCTGTACTGAGCTTCAAGAATGTAATCACAGTGTACCCTACTGGAAAAGAACAGAGTTAATTGCAAACTCTAAAAAATAAGTGAATTGTTTTATGATTGTGTTTATTCTCAGTTTCACTGAAGGAGACATGATATCTATAGCTAGAGGTGTATTTCTATTGTCTTGAAACATAAATAATTACTAGGTTTGAAATGTAAAAGTGTTTAAATGTTTTAAGACTTCCAGTTCTAGGCAAACTTCTGAGAGATAAGTATTTTTGACACAGAAATGTTAGTTTCTGTTAGCCTGGGAACTGAAGTCATGTGACAAAGTGTGATGTCATCCTGGCTAACCCAGCACTAATGTGTATTATTAATTTAAAACTATCTCAGAGAGTGAGTCTATGCATTTTGTATTTGTCTTTGGACCTGGAAACACCCTCTCATCAGCACTTGCCTTGCTAATAGTTAGAAACTAGATTAAAGTGATTTCTTTTAGATATAGATAGGAATATAGTGAAGATTAAGTTAGATGTTTTCTGTATTTATTTGAGACTGTCCTGCAATGTTGTTTTAAAATATTTCCTGTAATTCTGAACTCTGTAGTCACTGTACTGAGTTTTTGAATATTATCTTGTTCTTTTATTATTTATTATTAAAACTATTTAAACCTTTTAATAATGGCTGGTTTGTTTAGAGATAATTAAGGTCTTAGTGTACTTGCATATGTATTTGGTGAGACTGTATAAGCCACTCTTAAATAGCCTTGTAAGTCTTGGTCACACTTACCATGTGGATAATAGTAACATTACACAGTAGAATTGGTCACACTTTGGGAATGGCCTTAAAGTAGCTGATAAGGGGTTCTGGGGACAGTGCTAACTAACTTATGGTCTGGGCAGAAGGGGGCATAGCTAGTAAACCTGTGCCAGCCTTTTCCAGGTGTGTGTTTGTGTATAAACTAAATATCAAAGTGTGTCAGCTACAAGGGCAGGGACATGAAGCACTGGTTGGACAGAGAGAGTGCTAGGAGAACTTGGCTTGGAACCCTGGCTAAGGACACAACTCTATAGCTGTACCAGTGGGGAGTCTTATTGGGGATCTGGAAAAAGAGGAAGAAACCAACCCCAGACTGACTATGATCTCTGTGTGCTCTTATGGTAAATTGTACATTACTGTGTGTACTTGTCATGGTCCCAATGTGGACACCCCTCACTGGTGGTAGTGGTAAGGATTAAGGTGCCTTGACTACTAGGCCAGTGCAGAGGCTTCACAACATAAATAACTGGTAATATGTTATCCTGTGACTGATCAATGTTTAACTCCAGTTACACTATCTGTAACAAGTTCATGTAAAAGCCTAAGTGGCATGAAGTTGTAAGGCTAGAGTTGCAATGTAAAGATGCAGTAGTTCAGTTAGGTAGTTTAGTTTCACACAACAGTAGTATTTATCTGCATTGCAAGTACACAGCCATCTGTATGAAATAATGGAAAGTCTGAGGCAAATGATAACATCCGGCCAAATACTTGTAACTGTGAGATAGATCATACCTCTCAACCTCTGAACTTTAAAAAAAGGATAGTGCTAGCCTTTAAAAGTGTAGCAGTGAGCTCAAAAGAGGAACTCTTTCTTATGTTTTGGAATAGAAGGTCATTTGATGCTGGAACCCATGCATTTAACAATAAATAATCTTTTCATAGGCTTATTTCAGTTATTTAGTAATATATATGTATATATACATATATATATATATATATATATATATATATATATATATATATAATTGAACAGGTCTATCTTTATGAGGAAAATCAGAAGAAAGTCAGCAAATCTAGGAGGAACAAGGCAAAAATCCGTGTTTTATACTATACAGTAGTACTGGTGACACCACTGTTCTGTACACCTTACATTTCAGGTTTTTTGAAATTCTTCTATCATCCACTACCCGCATTCTGTATAGTTGGCTGCAACATCTCTGATTCTATCCTTGAGCTTAAAAACCTTGAAAACGTGTGCATTTCTCCAGTCTACCTCCAGGTCTTCAGCCTAGTTTTTGTTGGTCTTTGAGCCTTTTCTGACCACTGCTTGCAGCTGATTGTGGCAACTAGTGTTTTATGCTGTGGGCTGACTGTTTCATTGGAGATGACTTTGCATTTTTTGATTCTACAACAATGCCCTTTCCTTATCAGGATGAAGTCTGAGATGCATGTTGGTCACTCTTGTATGTGGCCATGAGACTATCTCTCTTGCTGAACTATATGGTGGCCACCATCAAGCCTTTTGCCAGACAGAAGTCTAGAATGGCCTCTGTCTTTATTCCTGTTGCCTCACCCATGTGTAGCCAGGCAGTCCCCATATACTGTTCTGTCTGCTCTGATAGGTACATTCTGGTCACACATTATCAAAGCCATTTCATGTTTTCCTGCTTTATCTGGTAGGGGCTGCAACTACTGTCCAGGTGCACTCTTTTCCTGACTATCACAACCCTGCTGTGGGGCATAGGCTGAGATTAGGAATAATTCTCTAGCCTTACACTGAAGTCTGATTTCTATGAGTCTATCACTAATTCTTATTACATAACTTGTATGCCAAATTTACCTGGTTATCCATTACCAATAACACTTACTTAACCTTTTATAATCTATGACTGTTCATTGGTTGGCAGTGATACAGTGGTTAGCATTGTCACCTCACAGAAAGCAGTTCTCCATTTTGATTCTTGGCTGGGATGCCTTCGTTGCAGAGGCTGCATGTCCTCCGTGCATTCATGTAGGTTTCCTCCGGGTGTTCCAGTTTCCTACCACATTCCAAAGCCATGCGTCTGGAGCGTTTCTCCCCAGGCCTCCTCTGAAAATGGGGTCTGTCACAGTAGGACTTTCCAGGTAAACAAATGTTAAATAAATAAAATAAATAAATATTTCTAAAGCCTGGAAAACAGCCATTGCAATACTATTACACAAAGGTCACTTGACTATGGACCTTGTTAACTACAATTCTGTAGGTCTCACTAGCATTGTCTGCAAAGCTCTGAAGTGTATAATCTCAGACATCATTAGTACAAACATGGAAAATCTCTTAAATCTTGACTCCGTTAATTCACATTTGTTAAAGGAAAGCCCTGTCTAGTTATCTTCAATAATTTCTTTGAATTCATAAACAAATCAGTGGTGGCAGCTAAGCAGTCCATACATCATATCTGGACCTGTGCAGGGTTTTGAGACAAGTAGTGTAAAACATGACTCAGTGCTGGGATCTCTTCTATTCGACAACTATTTCTCAGACCTTCAGGACAACATTCCTGGTGTATGGTTATCTAAATTTGGAGATGGCTGTTAATTAAGTGTTAATTGATCATTCACTGACTCAAAATTGCTCCAACATGAGTTAGACCATGTTAACAAATGGAGCAGGGACAGTGGTCTCAAATTAAACATGAAAAATTAAGCTTACTTAATATTAACTTAGCGAACAAAGCCTATTCACATACAATATGGAGAAGACCCCTCCAGTCAGACACTGCCATCAGGTATCTAAGCACTCTGATTGATTTTCTTTCTGTAGTAGTTCTGAAAGCCTTCTACCTGACTCATCTAATATTCAAAATCATCTCAAATATATCCAAAGATGTCTTAATTCTGCTTTACGTTTATCTTATCAAATTTCTGTTGAATATAATGCACCTTTTGACATGTATTTGTCTAAAGATATCATCTGTCTTGAGATATCTCATAAATTCATAACTAAAAATATCAGTAACCCCTAAATGATAGTTATTAGGGCAGACTGACAGTCCTCTTTCTTTACTCAGTCTCTTATAAACAGTTTTCTGGAGCCTTTCAAGCCATGACATTTCCAACCCCTTTACCTCGTATTCTTTTGCAGAAATAATGGTACTTGAAATACCCAGTTAAAGGAACTAAATAAGCCACATAGGTATCAGTCATGTATCCCTAACATCTGGAAAAAAATCCACTTCATGTCAAGTAGAGTCCACCTCCAAGACAAATGTAATTTGCTGGGCAGCCTCACCTCGTCTTTGTTGTTTCCAGTTCCTTGACAGTGGCGGGAACGTTTGAATAGGTGTTTTTAATAAAATTATATTGGTCTGCAGAATGTTGATGTTACTTTGGAATGAAGACTACAGTTCAGCAGTAATTGTCACTGAAACCTGCTTTGGAATTGAGGCCAGCACTAAGTGTAGTAAAGTGTACCAGGGCTTTCACAATTACTGAGTTTGTAGCAAAAGTGGTACGATTAATGTCTATGTTATTAGCTCAATGAACTCAGTTCTAACTTAGAGCAGTTTGCCTGTAGAACTTCTGTCAGTATCCCTAAGCAGAGGTAGTGAATGTTCACTAAAATCAGGTCCCTTAAAAATATTAAGCAATTCAAAGCTGCAGCAAGAGTCACAACCTCCCTAAAGCCTACACAGTCCAACTATGGCCCCATGTATACCTCTACTGTCATGTCTTTTATATTATATATGTCTCTAACCTGGATACTTACTGCTATTGTAAAACACTATAACAGTGGAAAACTGACATTGTTATAGTTGATTGTTTTGGTAAACTTTATGTTGGCTATTTTCTTTAGTGAAATACTGAAATTGTATTTTCTGGTTGTTTTTCTGTGCTGACTATTTTCTGTTAAACTTCTTTTATCTAGTCATTTGTTTTTTTCCATTTAAACTTAATGTAATATTGCAGAGCTTTTCTCCCCGGGCCTCTGCTGAAAAAGAGCTACTCAGCTGAATCAGACAATCCCAGTCAACAAATGTAAAGTAAATAAATAAATAATAAATAAGTAAATAAGTGTGTGGACATTATGGGATTTTATAGGACGCCCTCAGTGGGAACCTGATGAGGAGGAAATATTCTCAAATGATCTTATCACATATTGGAGAGAAGGTAAATGGGTCTTTGCAGGTGACCTAAATGCACCTAATAGTTTATGGAAAACATACACATCATGTGAGTATACTAAGAACTAAGTATACACGGAAGAGAGAAAGGAAGCTCTGACAAAAGGAATGACTGCAATTAGGGGTACAAAAGTAGTCAAGAAGGGCTTGCAGTTAATGGAGAATGCTAGCAAAGGAAACAATGTTTTGGGAACAAATAGAGAAGGAAAGGTAATATTGTGGGAAGAGGCCAAGAAGACATTTGGACTGCAGGATAATGACTGTCTTCCCTATCAGGGATTGATATCAATATATAGGCAAATAGAAAGGGATAGGGGAACCATACGTGAATAACTTGCACTGGACAAGTTTTTAGGTGAATCTAGAGCAGAACTGACATTTAAAATAGGACAATTATTAGAGCACATAAAATATTACATGATAACTATAGGAATCAGAGGATGCCAGAAGAGTATACAAGCAATTCACAAAGAAACAATGGGAGGACATATGTATGGCACCCAAATATGCAACGAAGTCTAGAAGATTTAGCATTTTTGCTTTGAAATGTTTACATAGGTACTTTTACACCCCAATTTTTCCTCAGGTAGATGAGATGTTAGAGATGTGATAGGGAAGAAAGAGGTACTTTGAAATATATGTTTTCAGAGTGTAATGAGTTGGCAGACTATACAAATTCCCTACAGAGTATTCTGTCAGAAATACTGGGTGAGCAAATGGGTGGAACTAAGGAAATTATTCTTTTTTTAGCTGGGATACAGGATCTGAATTGCCCTGCCATAGTAAGTCCCTGTTAAGTTTAATTCTTTTGGCTGCCAAAAAAGCAAGTACTGGAAAATGGAAATCAAATTGTAAACCGACCGTACTTGAAGTAGTGAATATTGTATCAGAGATAAAAGACAGGATGTGGGAACTTTAGAAAAGGGTAGGAATGACTTACATAGACAAAAAGGAAATTGTGAGAACAACACATGCAGAAAAATGTTTAGGGATGAAGATTAAGAAAAGGCAGGAACTGAACAATGTATCTAATGTTGGATCGTGTATATTGTATAGAAGAATATGTGTGATGTACAATGTTTGTAAAAATTAACTGGTTAATATACTTTGTTTACTTTTATAGACATGTACGTTTGCCAATGTTGTAAATGATAGTTCAGTAAAGGTATTAAAAAAAAGGACACGGATGCAGAGCTTGATGGAATAAATGGCTATTATTTATCTAATATAAATGAGTCAATTGTCTCAGTTCTGTTATGTTTGCTCCAGTAAATACTGATTATTGGTTTGGCTCCAGAAGTATGTAAAGTAGCCCAACTAGTTCCTATTCATAAGATAGAATGATGGGATACGACAGCCAACTACAGGCCAATAGTTTTTAATAGCATTATAGGCAAGCTTTTTTTAAGCAGCAGCATCAGAGTATATGGAAATGCAAGGAGGTAGACAATACTTTGGCATCTATTATTTGATTTTGTATTAGGTAGTCAGGCATAAACTACAGATTTTACTTCAATGTTATTTTAGAAGACTACAAAAATTCCATTACATATTTTCTGTCTGGACATATGATGAGCTTTTGACTCTGTCCCGAACTCACTGATATTTGCAGCATTACATACTTAGAAGTTTAATGGGTTCTTCATGAAGGGGGCTGCTGGTTTATTAAAAGAAATGAGATTCATGGTTAAAATGAAAGGAGTTCAGTTACATGACTATCGAATCCTAACCAAAGGTCCACAATGGACAATTTCTCACAGTTTCTCCAGCCAGCCTGGTTGACATGGGCATCCTGAGGCAGTGTAATAACTGCCTCATGTTCATCAACAATCCTTCACTCCTAGTCCACATAAACACAATGTGTGAGAGATGCAGCTATATTAAGAACCTTGAATCCATACTCTCACATCCAGGTCAGTACATATGACAATAAGCAGGTTGTCAGTATGCATACCTCACCGCCTACTCCACCCAAATCCACATCACTCATACGTACATATGCAGAGGTCCTCACCAGAAACATACCTAAATACCAGAGACCTTCCTAACACAAACACAAGCATGCTACACATAATACTTCCTCTGCAGAACTCATTACACATAATAGCTCATGCACCAGTGTCTCATCAGTCAAACCTTTAAGGCAAAACAGAAAATCAAAAATATTAGTCAGGTGATTCCATCGCGAGACTGGATAAGGAAAAGTTCACGTCAGCGGTCTGTCAGGTGCCAGGATATGCCATATCACACATGCACTCAGGTCTGTCTACAACAGGTACTGTTATGAGTCCGTCATGGTCCATGTTGGTGTGAACAATTTCAGACTCACCTCTCTGGACTATATGAAGCAAGACATAACTGAACTCTTGGACTATGTGTCTCAGGCAGGTATGCCCCTAGCCTTTAGCAGCATTTTACCTTCACCTAGGATGATGCCTCAATACAAACAGAAAATGATTGACTTCAATAATTGGCTTAGCTTCTGTTGTCATTCTAAAGGGATCCACTGTCTGTCAGTTTGGGATGACATGATCGAAAGACCTTGATGCTTTGCAAAAGATGGTCTTCATCTGTCATCCCTGGGATTTTGTCTACTGGCTAAGACTTTTGCCACCCCTTTAGTGCCTTATTTTAGGCAATGTCTCAAGGACAAAATTCGCTATGTAAAAATTCCATCTAAAACAACTTCAAGGTTATGCAGCTAAACTGTAGCATTCTTAATGTGAAACTGCAATCACTGGAAGCTGCATTCACCTTGGAGGACGCAGACATTTGTGCAGTCATGGAGACCTGTTTCAAGGCAGTGGAGAGCATCCCAGCCATAATGGGTTACTCCTCCTTCCACACGTTCAGACCTCAAACTGAAGGTGTGAAAACTAAAGGAGGAGGTGTATCAATATTTGTTAAAGATAAATACACCTCCAGATTGCTTAAACAGTGTGCTTCCCTGGAGACACTTCAGGTGCAATTAACTGTTGGTTGGACACCGATTCAAGTCATTGCCAGCTACAGGACCCCCTCCATGAATCAGGACACCCACTCTGCCTATTTGGATCTACGTGAGTCTATCACTGTACATCTGAACACCATGGCTTTGAGCGACTTTAACTACCCATCATTTGACTGGGTAAATTACTTGTACTCAAACTCACTTGCCCAAAGGTTCCTTGACTTCATTAACTCTAGTGCCCTGGTCCAGCTAGTTGACAGCCCCACAAGGGGTGTCAACATCCTGGATCTGGTGCTTAACAATATGGAGGACCACTGTACCATCCCCCACTGTAAGGTCCTCCCTGGCTGAGATATGGCTACAAATCAGTCTCATTCAAAGTAACTATCACATCTGACATCCCTCTTGCAGCAATTAAACTAAAAAACTTCTCCAAAGCAAATTATAACCTCTTACGAGATGGTATAAATAGCTTTACTGCAGTTCCTCCCTCAGATGGAACTGGCAACTATGCTGAGCTCTACACCAGTGCTTTATAGGAACACCTGTATATGAGCATTGACTCAGCCATACCTGATAGGACCAAAACAAGCTCCTCAAGAAAGAGAAAATCTACCTTATGGACAGCTGCCATTAGCAGGCTTTACAATAAAAGGAAGAAGTTGCTGTCTAAGAGTAAGAGGGATTGAGCCCTCCTAAACTGGAAACACTCCCTCCTCAGCTTAAACAAGCAAATAAGACTTCTTGTGAAGTCCTCCAAAGCAAACTATGAGTCCAAATTAGCTTCCTCAGGAAATGATAGCCACAAGGCATTCTGTAGTTACATCCGTAAGCTAAAAGGAAAGGCCCAGATCTGTGCCAAACTGGTAGTTATTGTTACCACATATACTGACCCTGTGGACATAGCTAACCTGTTGGCTAAGTTCTGTGAAAAATTCACTCCCCTATCCCCACCACATGAACCCCATGACAGTCCTACAACCTGTTCCCTACCTTGTATCTCTTAAAAACAGGTCATAAATGCCCTCTCTAAGAGCAAAAACACAGCATCTATGGGACATGATAATATCCCAGGCTGCGGATCTACATCGGCTGTATCATGGATTAGCAACGCCATTGGGTACTCCATTCAATCATAGTCTAAGCACCAGTTTTGTACTAGCTGAATGGAAAACAGCCACCATTATTCCCTTGCGCAAATGTGGTGCATCCATTGACCCTGAGAACTCTAGACCTGTTAGCCTGACTAGCCTCATCTGCAAGACCACAGAATGGAATCATAATGGACCTTATTAACAAAGACATAGGTAATCTCTAAATAGTTGACCCTACTCAGTTTGGATTTGTCAAAGGGAGATCATGCCTGTTAAACCTGCTGGACTTCTTCGAGACAGTCACCAAGGCCCCGGATGAAGGGAAATCTGTGCATACAGCCTACCTGGACTTAGCCAAGACATTTGACACTATCACCTACTCAGGCATCATTGACAAACTCATCCAACTAGGCATCAACCCTTATATCACTAGGTGGGTTGCTAACTAGCTCACTGATAGAACTCATATAGTCAACACGGGAATCCACCTCCAACAGCAGACCTGTAACCAGTGGTTTTCCACAGAGATCAGTCCTGTGACCTCTACTGTTTTGAATCTATTTCTTCAAAATACAAGAAAAAAATAAAGGTCTGTGGCTGACAATGTTTGCTGATGACTGCAAACTGGGAGTGATCATAGAATCTCCAAATTATGTCAACATCCTACAACAGGGCCTTACACAAACACATGATTGATGTCACAATCATGGTCTTAAACTAAATAAAAAACAATGTATTATCAGTCCTTTAGGTAAAAGTGAAGTTCCTTCTAGCTACCACATCAATAGCAACATCTTAAGTATGCACTCAGTGGTGAGAGAATTAGGTACACAGGTTGATAGCAACCTTACCTTTGAACACAATGTCTCCACAGTGATAAGAAGGGCATTGTCTATTGCTCATCTCATAAGTTAGGGCATTGCCCACAGAAAAAAAGAAGTTAAAACCTCCCTGTACTCTTCCCTCATCAGGCCAGTAATTGAGTACAGTGGTCCCTTTTCGTATGTACCTTTCCGAGCACCTGCAGCAATTGGAGAAACCACAAAGGTTCCTCACAATTAAAACTCAAGGTCTTCAGCATCTGTCAAATGGGGATAATCTGAAATCACTGTCACTTTATTCTGTTTCATACAGACTACTCAGAGCTGAACTCTGCCTTGCATGCAAGGCAATCGCTGACCCCGCTTTATTGGAAATACTGCATATCCTTAAGTCAAATGGTACACAGGTTACTCACTCTAAAAACCTTAACCTGTTTTAGTGACTTTTATAAAACCTACTGGAGGAACAGATTTGTCCCCCAGAGTTTACCACACCTTTGGAACAGACTCCCTCTTCGTGTCAAACAGAGTACCTCATTAGCCCTCTTCAAATGCAATCTGGACAGTTGGATGGGTGACCTTAAATTCACCCTGGAGGTTGGGCCATTATCCTAGTAACTTCCTATGATCCTATGATCCTATGAAGTATCCATGCTGATGGTTGCTGTTAATTGGTGAAATTTGCAGATGATATTAAACTTGTTTATCTAATAAATTAATGTATTGACCAAATACCCCTTCTGAAATAATTTGATTAGTTGATTAACTGGTGTACGAGTGGGGTACATTACATGACAAGTAACAGCAATTTTTGTGTTTGGCAAAATCAAGTATCAACAAAGTGTCGTGTAAATGAATACCTAGGTATGATTTAATGGGTGACATGTAGTAGACAAGTCATATCAGCAAACACAACAAAATGCTTTGGTGCAACGTTAACTATCCTTTCATCTATTTCATCAAAATGTTTCTAATATATTCATTCCCATATTTAGACCAATATTAAAGTGTGGACATGGTTCTTGAGTCTATATTGCTGAATATATTAATATTTTGGAAAATGTTCAAAACTTCTACACAGAACATACAGGTTCAATAAATGGGCTAAACTATGAAGATAGGCTTGGTAAGCCAAAATTTGTATACTGTTCATTGCCTTCTATGTCATGGTCACCTAATTTTGTTTCTCAAAGTCTGAATGATGGTCTTAAGAAAATTACTTTGGGAATTAACCTCAGATTTGATGACAGATCTACTACAAACACCAATTGATTGTTTTTTTTTTTAACAACTGGGTGCATAATATGTCTAGGAGAGCCTAACTTATTCTTAATGACATAGCAGGAAGAAAATGGATGAGTAATATCAGAGATTAAATTAACCATCGGTATCAGATTTTTTAAGAAATAACAATAGTTGTCTTCTGTATGGACAAGGTTTACTTGACTATTTCATAAGAGAGATAACATGAAAATGCCCCACCATATCCTTACACTTAATTATCTCTGGGATATTTGCACAAAAAAATATAAGAGCTAAAAACTACAGTAGAAATGTAAGGCTGTGCTTGTTAAGATCCTCACCGATCAATAGTAGTTACCTATGAATCTACTGAATTGTTTTTTTCACTGATGAAGGCTGGGTAGCCGAAACCGGTTTGATTAGATTTTTGTGCCTTTTTCATGCATCTCATGCTTTAATAAATATCTATTTATTATTTAGTGTCTATATGCTGCTTATGCTGGCCTCTGGAGTTTTTTGATCTATTGATGAAAAGCTCACACTCATTGAAAACAAAGTGAAAGATGTTGACAAATCACAAACAATTGAAAATAATAAGAAAGTTGAACCTGGTTGACAAGATTACGCCAACATAAGAAGGCGAGCCTTTAAATCTTCTGAAAACATCTCCAGGAAGTGCAACAAATAAGAGGCACTGACAGCAGAGGGGCTCATCAAGTAAAAGGACACCAGTGAGATGTATATTTTTACAAAGATGTCAAACAAGGCCGGGAAGGCAAGGCACTTGGAAGCTTGATTGAACATTACATTTAAAGTAAATTACAGTGCTTCTGGTGGTGACTTTGTTACACCATACTTGTTCAACCTCATACTGTCTCCAGTTATACAAGTCTTCCAGCAGATGTGTGAGAAGGACATTAAGATTTTCCTTTTGCAAAGAATGCAAATGAAGGTTTACAACGTGAGTGCTAGGGAAAGACAAAGTTTGTATGAACTTCCCATATAAATGTATCTCATTTTGAAAACAAGGGAGAGAAGAGTCATGATGATTGAGGACAGTATAAATTGTGAGTCAAGTATAAAAAATGTGTTCAAAGATCAGGAATGTTATAAGGGGGTTCATTAAGTCAAATGCTAATAATAAGAAAAAGATACAGAAGTATAAATGCTGACTATATGTCGATTTGATAACTGGAGTGATTTCCAGTAAGATGTGAGTGCTTTAAAGTAAATTAGCAACTTATTAGGAAATTATTTGGAATAGCCAATATACATAACTATATAAAAAATACTCTATTCAGATTAATAGTTTTAGCGCCACCTTCCAAATTAGAGCTGACATTTTTTGGCAGGACCTTGTCTGAGGTGATAATAGCAATGATATGTTTTGTAAAAGAAGCATATAATTTTTTGGGGGAAAAAATAAAAATGTATCAGAGAATACTTGTGACTTGCTTATAACTGTTGACTTTATATCCTTGTAAACAGTCATCCTGCATGATATCATCTTTAAATGGGTAACGTTTATGCTAGTCAGAGGAGTATAGTACAGTCTGGTAGAAGTTAAATTGTTACCTGATGGTACAGATTCTGTTTTTAATTTTGTTATTATTTTTTGTTTTAAAGCTAAATATAAAAGAAAGGAGTGGTCATGAGGACTAGAGTGGCTGCAAATTAAGTAATCTGGATCAGTCTTACTGTGACACCAGTATTTTTATAAATGTTTCAGGTTATGAAGTTTCAGGGCTTGTAATAATTGTATTGATGACATTTTTGTATTTGTGAGGTAAGAGAAGATGAATTCTTTCATTTCTTGGCAGCTGTTAATAACAATACTGGCTTTTTATAGTTAACATACCATACAGACATCAATATTGTAGTGTTTTGGGTGCTGAAGTTTACAACAAAAAATAATGACAATTTATTACAATCATTTATTAGTCACAACACACTGCTAGTAAAGTACTAGTAAAGCACTATTATACTATCAATGTACGTATCCCAGTCTGGAAAGAGAACTTGGTTAAAATCCATCCATCCACAACCCCTTTTTCCCATTTTTGCATAGGGGTTGGGGTGCAACTTCAACAGTGGCAATCATCTAGAGCCAAGGTTTACACCACCAGGTACCCTACAGTGGTCGTTCTTCCATACCACTCATTTGCATACACACTCACACCTGTGGCCAAAAGTAATGGTAATATACAGGATTCAAATTTGACAAGTGATGAAAAAGAGGCTGGAAGGTTTTAAGAAGATTGCATAATATGTTTGTTTCTCATGGTTACCCTAACAAAGTTATAAAGGATGCATTTGCATCTGGCATGGATGTTACCTGTATGAAATAATAATCTATGCAGGTTGGGGTACTACAGTGTAATTATTTCATTCCCTTGACAGTGCTACCATAACAGATGTTTTCATTATCAACTGGTGTATCATTACAGGTAGGCGAGAAGTCATCAAGATAGTACGAACTGGACCAAAGTTTATTAAGTGAAGAGATAAACCATACCAAATAACAAAAGCTGATAGCAAGTCCAGCACTGATTTTCACAATGCTAAAAAAGGCATTTTTAAATGTGCATCCTGTTCATGTGTGTATATATATATATATATATATATATATATATATATATATATATATATATATATATATATATATATATATATATATATATATTGCAGACAGCCTCAATTTCTTTTGTGCTTCTACAAATGGAACTTATGGTTGTCTGTGTTATTTTACTAGATTGTTTATCTAGTTTTGTGTCCGACTTGTGTTGCATTTTATAAAGGATAGGCCACTGGAAAAAAAAATGGAGCATGATTATATGATTAAGAACAAAACTACAGAAAATAACTTGAATAAGCATTTTACCAGTTGTGTTAATCTTAAAAAGTTTTTAATGTCATTGGTCATGTCTAAGAATTTTTTAGTGAAATAGAGAAGACAAACTTGAATTTAAAGAATTACAATGGCAAATTAAACTTAATGCCAGTGAAGTCCCTATATTAAACAGGTTTATTACATTTAAATGTGTTTTAAAAAGAAATAGAAGATTGTTTGTGTACATGTAATTTACGAGTCATCATGTGGCTATTTGATTATATAAGATGAATTTGCTAATTAGTATTTAGTTTGAAGAATACCTTTGTGCAGGTTGACAGTGCTAATTCATTTATTTTTAAACTTTTATTTTTTAAATTTATCAAGTGTCTGGGTATTTCCTCTGCCAATTAGGAGATTTTTTTTTATTCATCTTTCTGAGGTTCTTAGATTTGTTGTGCTTTTTATAGTTCTGAACATGTAACAATAATGTGGATTAATAATTCATGTACAGTATATCCCATTCCACAAGTGTTGTTTGATAAAATATATTCATGTAACAGCCATAGTATCTAAATGTGCTAATGTCACTCTAGTTAATAAAGCATTGATATGAATGGTTGTGTCTATTTAAATGAAATGCTATCCCTGATTAAACGAATATGACTGTTAAGGTGGTGTAAAATATACAATAATGTAGTCAGGTTTTGATTCTCAAATGTGTTTGGTAAATAAGTGCTGTATTACAATATGCTTGTGCTAGTTTGTATATTGATGCATTATTCAGAAGCAGTTTTCATTTTAATCTGGTGTACCTGATCAATGTGGGATGTTATTAGTGAAATACATTTTTCTGTAAGTTGAAATATATAGAGTTTAGTTTAAAGTGTATGCATGCCTGTCAGGTAAACCCTGGTTAATCATTAACATGACTGATCTGCAATTATGTGAATGTAGGACTAAGATGGTTAATGAAACATAGATGTGTTGAAACTTGTTCTGTCCTCCAATTAAATTATGTAACAAATTTGGCAGTTGATTCTTAAAGATGAATAAGAGATTATTAAGACTGAATGCAATTATTTGGATGGGTTAACAGGTTCGCACCAAAAGTATGGTAATTAATGTTATGAAAATATATCTGAATACAGTAGCTGTGGTTGAAATGTGTTTAGACTATGGACATGAGGCTTAAAATAATTTTGCTGTGTTTGTGTCTGGAAAACTGTTCAGTGCTGATTATTTGCTAAACTTAACAATTGGTAATGCTGACCACTGGTAATGCTCTTTGTCAAAGTAATAAGCTGTAGTTTAACACTGGTAGAGTTTTTTTTTTCTTATATAGTCGATAAAGCTACTTTTTGTTAAAAGTGTGCCATTTTCAATCTGGCATATTTTGTTGAGAGTGCTTTTGCTCTAATCAAACCGCTTAGAAGTTTGCTATATTGGAGGGATTTTAGTGAAATTCTGATTGGCCAAACATGGGAGATATCATTGAATGAGTTCCTGATTTAGGTCAAACTGTGTTTTCCAAAAGTGAGTATATGTTAGAGTGCAACTGTTTTCTATGATATTCTGAAGTTAGGTTAAACAGCAGCAAATCTGTAAAGAATTAGCTTTGTCAAGAATGATGAAAACAGGGGTTTTGCCTCAATGGCTACTGCTTGTCTGCTGCTAGTGTAGGTCTCAACACAGCTTCAGATTAAAGAGGCTATGCCTCCTTTCCTCTTTCAGGGAGGAGAGTTAGGCACATATGCCAGAAGTGCACCATTCATGTTAGATTCACTTATGAAAGCACATGATGTAAGCAAGTCAGGCCACTAGAGATTACATCACTTATGAAAATGGGTGATACCTATTCTACCAGTCTATTTCATGCCACCGTTAACGACATCTGTGAGCATGCTTTGGGCAACATATGTCTGCAATAGTAAAAAACCTGAGTCGGGACTGAATAATGGTACTGCTTCAAGTGCACTCTATCCTCTACCCTAGCAGAATAGAAGAGGCACGGGAGTCAGTCTCACCCCTGAGGGTCAAACAAATGGGTCAGTAGTGTGAACATAAGGGAGTCTTAGCTGTCAAAAGATCACTAGTGACCATAACAGAATGCATGACTGAATGAAAAAAATAAACAAACAAAAAAATAAATACTGTGAGAAAGAGTTACTGATGGCCTACTTTGTCTGTTTATAGTGAGCACCACTATATTGTGATTCCTAGTTGTAATGCAGGATAATTTCCTTTTAAAGCCCCATCCCATATACAATGTATCACTTCATACAGTTCCAGAATGAACTATCAGATCATATATGACCACTCTGTGTTGAAGTACAAGCCTTGTTTCTAAGAGGGTCTGATGGTATAAGTGAATTTTTGTCTGTTTTAATCTGTCAATGACTTTGAACAAGTTAAACCAAAACTCTTAAAACATCAAGGGCTGCAAGCAAATGTAACACAGGCTTCACTCTCTACACACAGCCTTAGAAGGCAGTGTGTTCTTTGGCTCATCCAAAACTTTGTTGCTTGAAAATTGGATCGCAGACAAAGTAAGCTTCATGAAAAGGCTTCGGCCATCAACATTCAACCAACCACAACATATAGACACTCCTGATTTGACACAGTTGTCATGTACATGGCCCATTAGAACACAAAAGGATACCTAAATATAAGTTCCTGACCCTTAACACAGTTTATACACATGCTCTGGACTTATTTTACCTCAAAATCCACATTGTCTGATTGGAGAACTAGGTAAAGAAAACCTTTCTCTTCAACTAGCTGAAAGAACTGTATGCATTTTCAATAATTTCCATTCTGAAATCAGCAGATAGCTTGCTTTCCTTTGATTTTTAAGCATGTGAACTTTTTTTGATAAGCAGTGATTGTACAATGGAATTGTTAATCAAGGTTGACACCATTCACTGTTAATGGCAATCTTGACTGAGTTTTTTTGTTGTGTGCTTTTAATTATGGAAAACATAAAAAATTGTCACATGGATCTGCAGAAGTCCTGTGAATTAGAATAAAAGTGATTTTTTATGCATATGT
>NC_056725.1:278942707-278970207 GCF_019279795.1 Protopterus annectens
AAGATATACAGACCATATGCATCTGTGTTCAGTTATCAATATGCAGAATTAACTAACATTCAAACTGTTCACATTAAGTTGTAAGACAAAATCTACTCTGAGATATTTTAATCATAATAGAATCCGAAATTAAAACAGTTGCATGAAGATATTCTAGCCTACCTAACTTAAATTGTATCTTTTAATATCTATGTACAACAGATGTCAACTCAAAATGTTCATTATATTTACACTTCCTAGACATTTCCAATTTTAAGATGGGTACAAGTTTTGCAATATAAGCCGAAAGACACAACAACAAGTTTTGCAATATTTATTTTCTTTTGTTTTTCCTTACTTACTTAGAGTAATAATGATGTTGGAGTCCCTTCTTCATAAACCAGTTTTACCTTAAGATTTCGATAAGCGTTTTCCAATATTTATGATAATAGGATAGTTTTTTTTTGTTTGGCTTCTTGTAATTAGTTTGCTGGCTAATATGTATTTTATAGCCATTCCTTTAAATTCTTCCCATTAAATTTTAGTTCTATCTAACCAGTTTTGAGCTATGCATGATTTCATCATTGCATACAATGTTACTATGAAGTGTTTGTTTACATATGAAAAGTTGTTGGGGAATACATATAAAATTGCAATTTCCCATGACAGGGTAGATTTAGTGTATTCCTTTTTTTCTAACTTGGTTCTTAAGAAACACCATAATTTGTAAGCATTCTTACAGCTCCAAAAAATATGAAGGTGGCAGCTATGCTGTTTGGACATGTGGGGCAATTAGGAGAGAGAGAAGGATTAATTTTACTTAGAATGAGTGGTGTGTGGTAGGCATTATTGTCAATCATAATTTGGGTATAAGTTATTTTTTTGAGAGGGGTTAATTTCAAGGTAAGTTCAGTTGCAGCAGATTTTTGTTCAATAGTGATCTTATTTTTTCCTTCCCAAATTTTTGAATATAGAAGTGCATCTTGGTATCTAATACTTGTTATTAATCTATATGTGTATGATAACAGTTTGGATCTGAAAAGCAACAGTTTAATAATTTGTTGATATGGCTGCATATCTTGGTTGTCTATTTTAACATTTGTAGTAATTGTGTTAATCCTCCATTATGTACCGATTTGGGATATTTTTGACTTTTTATCTCATTAACCTGGATGCTTTTCTTGTTCTCAAGTTATTTCTAAAGTTTTAAGTTAGAAGTTAATAGTCTGAGTCAAAGTTCCATTCCATCTCTGTCTGCATCATATATAGCTAATATACTAGAGCAATGTACTACAAATTAAAAAAAAATGCTTCAATAAATTGTAGCCAAGATTTTCTGATCAAATATAAATGAGGAATACAGGCTGTATGTCAAACAAGTTAATAGTTAGGCATTTAGAAAAGATAAACCTTTTCTTCCATAAAACAAAAAAAAACTTTCTTTAGTGTTACACTACCATCATGGTAGTTAAATGAGCAGAAATACATTATACTAATATGATCTGATGACTTTTTGTTGGATAAATGGCAATACACATGTATTTGGCATGTATTCAGGATCAGGTTACAAATGTAACACAAAGTCTATTTCAGTGTTATTTGAGCTGTGTTAACAGTTCATTTAGTTACATGTCATATATCTTATTAATGGAGCACTTAATATTCACAGGATGAATTGGATTTGTTCCACTCCGAGGATTGCTCTTGATTCTAGTGTTGCTTTCTAAATAATAACCCTGCTCTTCAAAGACCAAATTACTGCTTTAATTCTCTATTTAAACATCACTTCTACTATGCCAGCATCAGCCAGATAAAAGCAGATGTATTTACCATCTTATAATAAAGTAAATGGCTGATTTTTCTAATGAATGTTTCTTGTTTTACTGCTTTTAGGCATTATTCTGGACATTGTAATCAGTCATTGATAATTATGGTATTTTGAGTTCACAAATGTACGACACACAGGTTGATGTAATATGAGGTCCACAAATGTTCAAGTTCAACTTTATGTTACATGCTTGAAATCATACTATGCAAGCACACTGGCAGGCACAGCTCCATGATTTTAGGTTTATATGTTTTGTTTAATAACCTTTTCTACTTTTTTATAAATATATGTCAATGCAGAGTTACAAGTAAGGTAAGAGTACTGCTGAGTATTACGATACAAGGTACTCATATTGCTGAAAGTACAGACATAATCATTAATAAATAACAGCCTGTCACTTTACCTACTCACGTTATGTAAGTATTTATTTATGTATGTATGTATATATAAAGCATGTGATAAGGTTGCATTGCTTTGATAACTGAGATATTTTTTTTAAATCATAGCCTTAAAAACATCATTGCATTAGTGCACTCTGTAGTGACCATGGTCCTGATATTCCTGCCATTATAATCCCAGCTCTCAGGTCTGATTATGACTCAGAAGTGTGTTGACTCCTGATGGCCTGTTGTATGTGAATATATATTGAGCTGACAGATGTAGAATTAAAAACACACATGCATACCTGTTGGCTGGCTTACAGTGCATTGCAATGGGAATTAATTTCAGTTTTTAACAGTATAATATAGTAGTGGTACAACAGACATTTTAAGAGGATGGGATGGAATTAATATAGCACCGTTAGAGTGCTCAGCAAGGTATCACCAATCACACTACGGTAACTAAGTGGCAGTGTTCATGGAAGGCAAGGGGGTCCATTATTGCAACCAAAGACTTCCCTGTAATGGTGCAAGCTGTAGTTGCTCTGCTTTCTTTCTGTGTTGAGTTATGTAACATACTGGGGTTGGAGCTTCTAGAATGTGAATTACACAATTTGAAGCTAGTGCAAAATTCCAGTGGATGTTTTGTGTGTGTTGAACTGCCTACCTATTAGGCAGTGGATTATCTTCAAAGTTCTAGCCCTGTTTCTTTTGTCCTTCTGTAAATTAGGTTTCCAATGCCTGCAAGATTTGCATGCCTGGTACCTCATAGTTCATTCCCTGATATCTGCCTTTGGGCAGCTACGATTGTGAACCATAAAAACTCATGCCTGCAGGAAATTATATCCCATAGACCTCCCAGGATTTGCAAGCACTTCCAGAGACATTTGTACCTTTGCTTTTCAATGGAGTTACCCCTGTAGTGTAATGTTTAGATGGTTGCATCTTTTTGAACTATGATATTACTATGGGACTTACAGCAAAATGCTGCTCTGTCATTACTTTGCAGGCCTAACTTGTATTTATCCTACAATAATTTGACTTTACTTTACCTAGTGTTATTTGTTTTGAATCTTATATATTTTCTAATATGTTTTGCTTGTTTTTATGTTTTCATCTATTTAAATTTTGCAATGTATTCCAGTTCCAAGTACTTAATTTTGAGCTTGAACCTGAAAATTTATAAAACTTATATTGCAGTAACATGTGCGTTCACAGTTGCATATCACAGTAAGAACTATGAGGGATTTCCAAAATATGAGGTAGGACAAATAAATTACAGTTTTATTAATAATGCATATGGAAACAGACAATCATCAGTGAAAGGTAGGACAAGAGAGTCATAAGAGCTGGGTTTACCTTTTTTATGTATACTTTCTGCAAGACAGAATTTGTGAATCTAGTGGAATTTGCACTGTGAAGAAGCAGTATGGGAGTGTGGATTTCATACATAAATACGCACACTGGAGCAATGCCCCCTTTAATATCCAGCATTGTTCCATGTGCTCTTCAGTTCTCTGAGACAGAATATCCTGCAGCAGTGAGAATTTATGATTCACAGAGACAGTGGCCCAAAAGCAATATTAAACCAGATGTGCATGTTCACAGAAGTGTTTAAAAACATTAGTGTATCAAAATATCATTGTCTTAGAAAACGTAGAAACTATGCAAGAAGAAATGGTAAATATTGTAAAACTATATATGTCCCTAATTTCTTCGTCCATCTTTAAAAAATTAGTTATCCATATCTGAAAATAATCTATTTCAAATAGTAACTCAGTAGCTAGACTCTTACAAAGTGATACAGAAAAAAACTTGCTATACATATGAAATTAGAAATACTTGATGTACATGGTGTGAAGATATGTGAAGGCTGCTAGCCTAGCTAGATAGAATTTTGTAGATAAATCTATGTCATTTTAAGTATGAATATAATCCACAGGCTTGTCCTGTTAAAATGTAAGAAAACTGTTAAATATTGAACTTCAAAAATGTAACCATAGTGCACTCTGCTGGAAGAAGGCTGATAAGCCAATCATTGTATGACTGTTTGATCTCAAAGCTCAGAGGTATACTGTCTAGACTGAGGAATTCCTTCTATTGTTTTTAGACCGGAGTTAATTGCTAGATTTTAAATATATAATGTCTCTTATTGCTGTAGTTTCCTGGCCAGGTGCAAGATCAAAGAAATGTTAAAACTCTGAGTTTCTGTTAGTATGGGAACCAGAGAAGAATGATGTAAGCTAAAATAAGTCAGCAGTGATGTATTACTTTTAAGACTTTCTCAGAGAGAGAGAGAGAGAGAGAGAGAGAGAGAATCAGAGCAGTTTGGATTTTGTCTGAATAACATCACTCACCAGTACTCTGCCTTTGCTCTATATGTACGTTTATTTAGAACTGTGATTGCTGTTAGAGTTAGACAAGCATTTAGTCAGATTTAGTCTATTTATTTATTGCATTTGTTGACCAGGAAGGTCCACTGGGCCAAAGAGTGCCCATTTCCAGTGTAAGCCAGGGGAGAAAAGCTCCAGAGAGATAAAACATAATAACAATACAATGCTTATAGTGTGATAGAAGACAAGATAACAGACATATCAGATAAACTGCTAAAGCATGCAAGCATACAATACATTCAAAGTAATAAAAACACATGGATCAAATATGACAGATTAAACTGCCTTAGCTTCATGCCACAGTGCAGTATGGTCAATTTGATAAGAATCCGTACAACAGTTGTTCCAGACTGGACTGACAGTCCCATATAGTAGCTGGCACTGAGCTAGAGTCAGTAGTGGTGTCAAATATCAAGGGGCATAGAGAGAGTTTATTTGTTCAGGAGAAAGTAAAGGTGAAGGTACTAGAGGTGGAGGGGGGAGAGGAGGGAATGGTGGGAGGAGAGGAAGGAAAGGTGGGAGAAGAGGAAGGGAACATAGAAGTCAGGTTATGGGTTGTGACGTGTTAGCACAGGGGCATTGCCAGTGGGAGGAGAGGTGATGTTTCAAAGATTTTTTAAAGATAGTTGCATTACTAGTTGATCTAAGGAAGGGAGGGAGAGAATTCCACAGTTTAGAAGTGGAAAAGATTTGGAGCCATTGTCCAGCAGAGAGGTTGGGTTTATCTACCTGTAGGAGCATTTGGTTTTCTGATTGGAGGGGCCTGTTAGAGTGATATGGAGTAAATAGGTTAGAAAGGGCTGGGCAACTGGAAGAGTTGTGCATTAGTTTATGGGCAGTAGTTGAATATACGTGAGATGGTGAGGTAGTACTAGACAGTTCAGAAGTCTAAGAGAGGAACAGTGATGAGATAAGGGCATACCATTGGTAACAAATCTTACTATTTTGTTGTAGCATGAGGGTAGTTTGGATTTAAGACTGGCCTGAATAGTGGTGAAAAGAGGAGCTCCATGGAGAAGGGAGGGGAGCAGAAAAGAGGTGGCAAGGGCTATTTTGAAGAATAATTGAGGAATGATTTGTGTCGATATAGCTTGCCCAGTTTCTGATGTGCATTTTTAATGTTGTTGTGATGTGCATGTCGAAAGTTAGGTGTTCCTCTATAGCAACACCTAGAAGTTTGGCATGTGTGACAGCCTCTATGGAGGTGTTGTCATGGGAGAGGATAGTTAAAGTGTCTTTGCTTATGGTGCAGGATTTCTTGGGGGTAAATCGCAGGAGTTTATTTTTTTTCTGGATTTAATGCTAAATTGTTGTTAGCCATCCATATTTCAGTGGTGTTGAGGGCTGCTTGGGTGAGTTGTTGGAGTTTGTGTGGGGAGTTGGCAGTACAGATGATAGTAGAGTCATCTGCATATTGGATGACTATTCCTTGAGTGAAAGTAGAATGGAAGTCATTAATGAAAATGCTGAAAAGTAGTGGGCCTAAGATGAATCCTTGGGGGAACACCTGTGGAGGTGGTAAGGAAAGGAGAGAAGGAGTTTAGCCATTTTGTAGCTTGTTGCCTGTCTGATAGGTAGTTGGGAAAACAGTGTAAAGTAGAAAAAGAGACAACTGTGTTTGATAGTTTTCTAAGAAGGAGTGGATGAGAGATGGTATCAAAGGCTTTGGACAGGTTGAGAGATAAAGAGGAGTCAAGTTTTCTGGTGTCACGAACCAGATCGATAGTGTTGCAGAAGGAGGTAAGAGCTGTTGTGGTACTGTGCCCTGGTCTAAAGCCATGCTGGGTTGGAGATAGTATGCTGTGGTCAAGTAGGTAGCTAAGGAGCTGGCTGTGGATCTATTTTCCAAGGATTTCTGAGATGGGAGAAAGGATGGCAATGGGCTGAAAGTTGGAGACATCTATGTTGTTTCCACCTTTATGGAGTGGGAGAATAAATGTTTTTTTCTAGATGGAAGGAGCATACGTCTCTTGTATTGATCTCTTAAAAAGTATGCTGATGGGGTATTCAATAGAATCTGCAGCTTTTTGTAGGAATTCTGGGGGCAGACTGTCAGGGGCATTTGAGCAAGGTTTTAATTTCAGAAGCATTTTCTTTACTATGGCTGTAGGAATAGGGGCTAGAGAGAAGTTGGGAGAATGGTCAGGGGAGCTATTAGTGGTTGGTGGCTTGGGTTTGTTAGGTGTAGTTGGAGGGAAGGGGGTAGTGAGATTAACTATAATGTCAATACAATATGTGTTGAAAAGTGTGGCAATTTCTACAGAGTTTTGGCCAGGGTCTGGACAGGGGTTAGTTTCTGATCCTGGGTGTAGAAGCCTGTTGATAGAGGTGCAGAAATGTTTAGGGTTAAGCTTATGTTAATTTTATAAGGTATGATAGTACTCTTTCTTATCCTTAATGATTTGGCACTTTACTTGGTTGCGGAGGTGTCTGTAGGTTATGAGGTCAGAGGGTTTTTTGTGCTTTTGCCAAAGCATCCAGGCATTGTCCCTGGTGACCATGTTCACTTTAGTGGCTCTAGTGAGCCATGGGGCATGCAAGAATTTTATGCATTTTAACCGGAGGGTATTCAGAATACTAAGGAATGAGGAATTGAAATGTTGTACTATGTTGTCTAGAGGGAGTGTTTTAAGGGGTTCCAAATTAATGTTTCGTAGGGTGCCGTTAAATGTTACAGGAGAGAACTCAGTTAAGTCTTTAGTATATTTGTATTGATGTTTGTGAATTTCTGTTGTGGTTCTGCATATTGGGAGGGTTCCTGCAGTGGCAATTTTATTGGGGTCAGTGACAATGATCCAATCTTAGATTGTACCATGGCTGTTATTTTTGCTGGGTCTGGTAATGTCATCTATAAGCTGGCTGTATATATATATATATATATATATATATATATATATATATATATATAAGTTGATGTTGGTGGAGGGGTGGTGGTTTAGGAATTAGGGTTACGTTAGCATGTCCTCTGATATGGGGATATTATTATCGGGGGTGGGGGAATATAGGACAATGATACATATATTTTTGTTGTCATTGATTTTTAGGAAGGCTAGTAAGATTTCGGCTGTAGCAAAGTTGGGTGTTTCTGAGCTGTAGGGGATCATATTGAAGGTGTTAGGGTAGATTAGAGTTACCCTGCCACCTTTTTTTGGGGAGAGGGTCTGTCCTTGCATAGGCAGGCATACCTTGGAGGGAGAAATTCTGCACTTTTGATATATGGCTTTAGCCATGCTTCTGTACCCCAGTTATGTTGGGTTTATTGTGTGTTATCCAGGTGTGGAAGTCAGGGATTTCATTTCTAATGCTCTGCAGGTTAATAGCTGTTAGGTTTAAAGACTTATAGAGGTGGTGTGGGTTGGGAGATGAGGAGGGTGGACCAGGGTTGGGCTGGATATCTCCACTTAAGATTAATTTGGAGTATTTGAGCAGAATGATTGTAGGCTCCTTCCTCGTGTTAGTATTGTGCTAAATAAGGGGGTATAGTTTGTCATAACTTTATTATTAGTGGGCAGAGGTTTTTGTTTAAAGCAGAGTATGTTGTCTGTAGGATATAGGTTAGGAGAAATGTCTGAGAAGGTTTTGCATGTTACTTTATGTATGGAAGCTGTAGATGAGGGTATGTACCCTACAGTGACATATTGTAAAGTGGTAAGATGTAGTAGGAGAGTTAAGGGTAGTAAGAGGAGGAAGGATGTCAGGTCATATTTAAGTGGCATTTTAGAGAGGCTGGGGATGGAGAGACTTTAGAAAGTAGTAACAGCTAGTAAAGCAGGTACTAGTAATATAAGTTAGCAGGTGTTACTAGTATGGGGTGTGTTTGATATGGTTTGATAAGGGAGAAAAGATAAGGAGGTGTGTGAGTGAGGGAAGTAAAACAGTAATAAGAGGTGGTGGTAAGTGAAGCGAATAGGTGATAGTGGGAAGTTTGCTGATTAGTTGGTATGCAATGAAGGGAGGAGATGAGGTGAGAATAAATGTAATTAAAGTGGGGGTGGTTGGGAATGGGGGTAGGGTAAAGGAGCGGAGTGAGCCTGAGCATAGTGAGGCAAATGGAATGGGGGCCAACCCAGAATGGGAAACAGTGCAGCGAGAGACAGTCACAGAGAAAAAACAAGGTTATAGTTTAAGTGTGGGGAAAAACAGGAAAGTGCAAAAATGAGAGAGTTTTAGTGGGAAAGAAAAGAAGTCTTGAAGAAAAAAACTCTGAAACTAATAAAACAGACTGATGGTCTGCGGAAAAGCACCTGGAGACAGGTAAGTAGAGTATAGAGGGAGGAAGTAAGTGAAGGTGAAAGAGACTCAAAGGAATGAGCTAGGCAGCTGTGGGGAGAGTAGGGGTGGCTGGCTAAAGTAGGACAACATAATATGCAGTGTGTGAGAAGCACGTAGACACCAGGCAAAGGACACAGAAGAGTATGGCAGGGAGAGGTAGGTAATGGGTATGAGAAGGCTGTGAGAGAATGACTGAAAGAAAGGTGTAAAGGGACAAATAGTTGACCTAGGGGAGGGGTGGAAGGAGAAAGGGTGGAGTGAAAAAAGTATAATACACCCAGGGAGGTATCAAAGGCAGAATAAAATGGGCTGCTGGCACCCCCTACTGTAAGCTGGTAATCATTCGGTGTAGTGTTTAGAATCTTGAGAGAACAGCTATTAGGTTAGGTTAACCAAACAATTATCACATACATCTACTGCTTGGCGAGGCTCTTTGTATTTAAAGAGCAGCTGGTTCAGCTTTTAGGTCAGCAAGGTCTCTGAAATCCCAGGGTTAATGCTCAGGGATAAGAGGCAAGGGAACAGTGACAGTGCTGGAAAGGTAACAATGGGAAATGTCGGTGCACATGTGAAAAGGGTGAGAGCAGAAGCACAATTCAGTATGAACAACACCACAGAACAGTTCCCACTATTGCAACTACTTCACTAGGGTTTGCTCAATAAACTCAATATCTTATTTCTTAGACAGTGATATTGTTTTGCAATATATCTTACTAAAGCAGCATTTTTACAAGCAATAATTGGACATACGTTATACTGGCAATACAAGAGCAATTCATTGGCTGCATTGTCCACAATAAAAAAGAAAATGGAACACAAATCTAGTAACTAAGTAAGGTTTCTTGTGAGCACCAATGTCGCATGTAATGTAAGTGCTGCACGCTAGGTAATGCTGGCTGTAAAAGGTAAGAGTGGCCTATATCATTGATATCTGCATTCCCCTCCATATTTAGCTATGTGAAATAGTGTTATCACAGAATTGTATACATAAGCCAAGCAGCTGGAGAAAAAATGTTATGTATATCTTCTGTTTGATAGTGATATTGTAGAGTACTACATACTACAGCCAAAAAAACTGGAGAAAAATAATGTATAGCTTCTATTTAGTAGTGATATCACATAAAACTACATACTACAGCCAAGAAACTGGGGGAAATTATGTACAACTTCTGCTTATTAATGATACCACAGAAAAACTAAGTACTACAGGCTAGTTAATACTGGTTGCAGAAGGAAGAGCGGCGTATTATGTTATGTGCTGCACGCTCATCCGTATTAGCTATGTTAGATGAAAAAAGAAAGCTAAAGAAAAATGGCTAAATTCAGATGCTGTACTTAGTGCACTATCCTACATTACATGTAATAAGTGATAAGTGTACTCATATACGTACATACGCATTTCAGTAGAGGCAGCATGGAGACAAACAAAACAAGACATATGATTACTTGTGCAATGAAAATAGCACATCATAACAAGCAAAGCAACATCAGACAGTTATTTGCTAAAAGTAATATGCAGAGGCTGATTAAACATTTAACTTTTAATCATACAACATACCTTGTGAGCACACACTTACAGACAGGGACACCTAACATCAAGGGATAACTACCAGGGGCAGCTTGTGCTATAGGACTGCTGGACTGCAGCCCTCCCACCTATAAAAAACAAAAGAAAAATCTGTGAAACAAGAAACCAAAAAAAAAAAAAAAAAAAAAAATCACGTGTCCTGACTCCTCTGCGCATGTGTGGACACATTGGGGAACTCAGACTGCCTTTATCAGCAGTCTGGATACAGACAAAGAGATACCCAGCAATCTGTGCTGTGAGATACCCAGGAATGTGTGCGGTGACGAGCACAGAACAGACGAGCTCTGGACTGCTTCTGCTGCAGGCAGAACCAATGAGGACTGAGGGATGAGCTCTCGTGTTGACTTCGTTCATGAGTATGTGGATTATACTGCTAGACAAAGGCTTCAGGTTCATAGGTTCATAGATTCATACTAAGCTAACTGCCCTTGCGAGCCATTTTATGCCTAGCAAATAATCCCTTTGAGACACAAACCCTGCACCTTGTGTTTGCAAGGCAAACACCTTAACCATTAGGCCACACTCCCGACCCCGCTGGGTCGCTGGCTGGATTGTGAGCTTCGTTCCTGAAATGTGTAGGTGTGGATTATTATACTGCTGAACACATTTTTTACAGCAGGTAGGTGAAGGCTTCATGACATGAATTATACTGCTGGACAAAGGGTGTGTGTGTGTGTGTGTGTGTGTGTGTGTGTGTGTGTGTGTGTGTGTGTGTGTGTTTGTGGAATGCCCCAGTTGCTATATACTGGTGGCTAGAGAGAACAAATGGTGGTGGGTAGAGATATTCAGGCTTGAACCCTGTACCTTGGATGCAGGTGGCAAGGAATAGGATATAATAGGAATTCCCTATCCACCACCAGTTCTAAAAAAAATTGCAGATTGTTGCCTCATATTTGTTCTGTTCCTCATAAAATCTGAGATTTCTGTATCTACATTTTTCGTTGCATAGTCTGTAGTGCAGTGGTGCACAGGTAGCATTGCTGCCTGATAGCTACAGGTTCTCTGGTTTGATTCTTGGCTGGGGTGCCTTCTGTGTGGAGTCTGCATGTCCTCCCATCTTACAAAGATGTGTCTGGAGTTTCTCCCTGCTCGGCTGAAAATTGTCTTTTGTTCCAAGTCAGACTAGTTTTCTGGTTAAATGTTTAAAAATAACAGGCATTTGAATTTCAGACTTCATATTCTTCAGAAAGTACATGGTAACACAAAAAACATTTATTCTAGCAGTTGTCTAGGTTTATAACATGGATATTTGAAATTTGTCCCTATTTTTGGGACTGTATTCCCCCATTATTGGCTTCGTCCAGGTATTTTGTGCTAAGGTTGAGAGCTATCTATGGTGAGAACTGAATTCACTGAATGTTTGGGGGCTGTATTCCCCCCATTACTGGCTTTGTCCACATGTTTTTTGCTAAGAGCTTGAGAGCTCTGGTGACAACCAAATTCACTGAATATGTTTGGGGGCTGTATTCCCCCATTATTGGCTTTGTTCAGGTGTTTTGTGCCAAGAGGTTGACAGCTATGGTGGGAACTAAATTCACTAAATGGTAGCCATTTAAGTTTGTCTTCCTCTCTTTCACAAAACAGCTGATTTGGCATAGTGGTATGTTTCTCTGACTGTTTTGCACAGGGTCCCCTGGGTTAAAGATGTGACAGTGAATGTATGGTGGTAACACAGCATTTTATTTTAGCAACTTTCCAACATTACACAAGCAATGTTTAAAATGTGTCCCTAGTTTTTGGGCTTTTGTCCCCCCACCCAATAAATTTCGGCTTTTTCCAGATTTCTTGTGCTGCAAAGTTCAGTACAAACTAAGTACAACTGTGTGTCGAGTAGATTTTACAAGGAGCTGAGAGCTGCAGGGAAACAAAACTTTAGTGCTGCTTATTCTGAGTCTGCTTGCATTGTTAATAGCACAACAGGTAGTGTACTTGCTTTTGATGCAGAAGGCTGTGGGTTCTACTCCCACAGTAAATAGATGCATTGCTGATACTGTACTGTGTTGTAAAGGGGGTGGATGCTGCAGTACTTTTTGGCAAAGATACCTAGAGTAGTAACTATGAACCTGTTATCAGTTCGCCATACTATTGCGATATTACTAGCTTATCATTTTTTTAATGCATGCAACATAGGCAATTTATTCCTCAAGGGCAACAGGCACTTTATTTGTAGATGAATAAACAATGACAAATAAAGTTGCAGCAACCTCTTCATTGTTACAGATTTCTTTGATGTGGAATTATTTAGATGACTTTTACAACTTCAGAGATTGTGTATATTTACTGATACTGGTGGACTGTAGAAGGTTGAGTAGACTTTTATGATGGAAATCTTCTGAATTGGGTAGTTTTGTCATTGGTGCATGCATTTTGTTTCATTGTTTACTGGAAAAATGTTCAAAACAATAAGTTTAAAATGCCCTCTAACAACTGTACTGTATTGTACAAGGAATACAATTTAATACAATCGGGAAGGTGTATCAAAGAGCATGTGTATGTTTCTTGTTCAAGGGGCCTATGATTTGAAAACAGCCCAAAGTTAATCTTTATCTGCCACTGGCAAAATGTATTTTCTTTGAATGTGGGTTTCAGTGCTGTTTCAATGCATGTGAGTTTCAAGGGCAGAGAAGTTTTAATGCTAAGTCTGTTTTCATTGTCAGACTGCATTGCTTTGCTTAGCATATCTATTGGGGTTTGTGCTGTAGAAATGCAAAATAAAACTTTCAAATTAAATCCAAATCATCGCAGAAGTAAAGCAGTATGCACATTACAGTGTTTATGGTAAATGGGGCAAAATAACCAAGGAATGGGACATTGGAATGGTTGCAGGGGGGAGGTTCCAATCGACCATGATTTTGAGAGGGGAAGGGCAGCAAATTCAGACAGCCCCGGTTGAACTATACCTCTCAGCTGTCCATATTTTGCAGAATGAATAGATATTTGTTTCTTATTTTTGGTTTGTTCCTCATAAAATGTGTGGTTTTCTGGCAAATCATTTAGGAATGAAGTCACTAAATGACAGACATTGAGTTTTACATCATAACATTCAGAAAAATGCATGCTAAAGCAAGACCTGTTATCAGCTGTCTTAAGTTTATACAAGAGCAATTTTTAGTAGTGTTTGTATGTTCCCCCAATATATTTGGCCTTGTCCAGATTTCCTGCATTAACAGGTTGAGAGGTACGTGCAAATAAAAATGCTTTATAGAATTAAGCATATCCAAACCTCTTAACTGTCCCCGATTTTGGCTCAAAATGTTGCTCTTCCCCTAATAATCCCTCTGCAAAATGGCAATTTTGGAAGAAAACATAGAAGGTTTACAATTAATAAATAACTGTAATAATCAGTTATAGATTACTTTTATTTCAGAAATGCATGTACATTCTTTTATTTTGTCAGCTGCTCAAGTTAGCAGTACGAATATTAAAGTGTCCCTTCTTTGACAGGTTCCCAGCTGTATTGTGTGGCTATTTTATATTTTTGCATCAAATGTTTGGTCCATTTTTCATAAAATTGTTTTTTTTTGGAAAATTAGTGGCAAATCCTTAAAGACTGAAGTTAGAAAATAATGAAAGACATTTGAGTTTCAGATTTCATTCCTTTCAGAAAATTCATACTAATGCAAGACCTAGTATTCTATTATCTTTCTAAGTTTATAAGAGCAATATTTAAAAATTGTCCTTATTTTTGGGCCTTTGTCCCACTTCTATGTAGGGCTTTGTCCAGATTTCTTGTTCTGAGGTTGAGAGGTATGACAAATGTGTCAGGGCCATCGCAGTCAGCCAGAGACATTTCAAATTGTGACAAACTTGTAGCATCCCACTCCCCCGTGTAGTGACTCTGGATGTATCCAAGCAAGGCAAGGAGCAGTTATGCAGTGTAAATGTGCAGAGTATCCCCCCATCCAAGGAAGACACAAGTACTACAGTGGCTTCATCTGTCATTGATTTTGCAGAATGTTCTGGTTTCTGTCATATTTTTATACTGTTGATTTATGCTTATTATTATTCAGAAAGTGCCTTTTGCTCTGTGTTTAAGTAGCAGTGCTTTAATGACCATCAGGTAAGCTTGTCTGATATTGTAAGATGCAAGTAAGTTTTAATAAGCAGTATTACCAACATTGAAAGCCTTTCTGTTGTTGTCATGCATAGAATACTTACATAACTAGATAACGTATAAGCCTTGGGTATTGAAATGCATATGACAGTATTTGTAATAAAGGACAGGATTACATTATGTTAAGCTCATTACAGGCTTTACTTGCAAACTAAACATAATGCCAATCTATCATGTGTGGTCCATATCCTGTGCAGTAATCCTTTAAGCAATATATGTTGAGCTCTTTTCTTGTTTGCTTTTCATTTTTTACTTTGATCATGTTTTCCCCATGAAACAAGTAGATAGTTGTTGTCAGGCAGCAGGTCTTTTTTGGATAAGAAACATTTTTACAAGTGGGGGTATCACAGAGATTGCTACTTTCAGCATGTTACTTGGTACTTTAATAAAGCTGACTAATTAGGACTGGAGTGCAAGGAGAAGTGATTTAAGTTAAGTGCGGCTTGTTTTTCTTATACTTGATTTTGACTGGCATTCCAGTAATGTATTTAAAAAGTAATTTATTTTTTCATGCCTCACAACCTTTTTGTTTCCATCTAGATATTAAGTAAGCTGTCATGCAGCCAATGAATTGACATATTTTTTTTTCTTCTACACTTCATTTTGGCTTGATTGGACTCTCATAATGATGGTTTGGCACCCAGGGCAGCATATTTAATTAACGTTTTTGTGGTTTTGAGCATAGCTCCTCCCCTTTCTAGTTGGTCACACCCATTCCCATTGACCCCACCCATTCAGCTGTCTCCTGCAGCCCCCCTTTGATTTGAAGTCACCAGCACTGATAACTACTATTTACAAATGGCACCTGGGACTGGAAGAAACCCTATGAAAACTATTGGCCAGAAATTTGGTAGGGGTTAAGTAGAGGGGGCAGGGAAAAATGCACTCGGAGAGATCGCCCATAATGGGAAACAGTGCAGCAAGAGACAATCAGTCACTCACAGAGAAAAAAACAGGGATATAGTTTAAGTATGGGGAAAAACAGGAAAGTGCAAAAATGAGAGAGTTTTAATGGAAGAGAAAAGAAGTCATGAAGAAAAAAATGTCTGAAACTAATAAGACAGACTGATGGTCTGGGGCAAGCATTACCACCTGGAGACAGGTAAGTACAGTATAAAGGGAGGAAGTAAGTAAAGGTGAAGGAGACCCAAAGGAATGAGCTAGGCAGCTATGGGGCAAAGTAGGGGTGGCTGACTTAAGGAGGACAACATAACATGCAGTGTGTGAGAAGCAGGTAGACACTGGGCAAAGGACACAGAAGAGTATGGCAGGGAGAGGTAGGTAAAGCTTTTGAGAAGGCTGTGAGAGAATGACTGAGAGAAAGGTGTAAAGGGAAAAATAGTCAACCTAGGGGAGGGGTGGAAGTAGAAAGGGTGAAGAAAAAAAATTATAATACACCCAGGGAGGTATCAAAGACAGACTAAGATGGGCTGCTGGTGTTCCCTACTGTAAGCTGGTAATCATTAGATGTAGTGTTTAGAATCTTGAGAGAACAGCTATTAGGTTAAGTTAACCAAACAATTAAAACATTCATCTACTGCTTGGAAAGGCTGTCTGTAGGTAAAGAGCAGCTGGTTCAGCTTTTAGGTCAGCAAGGTCTCTGAAATCCTGGGGTTAACGTTCAGGAGTGAGAGGCCGGGAAACAGTAGCAGGGGTCTACTGCTTGGATAGGTTGTTTGTAGGTAAAGAACAGCTGGTTCGGCTTTTACATCAACAAGGTTTCTGAAATTCTGGGGTTAATTCTCAGGGATGAGATGCTGGGGAACAGTGGCAGGGATCTACTGCTTGGAGAGGCTCTGTAGGTAAAGAGCAGCTGGTTCAGCTTTTAGGTCAGTAAGGTCTCTTTAATCCTGGGGTTAATGCTCAGGGGTGAGAGGCTGGGGAACAGTGGCAGGGCTTGTGAGTACATGCTTACAGACAGGGACACCTAACAGCAAGGGATAACTATGACTTAAAAAAAAGTCTAGCTGTTTTCCCTTGGATAGAGTGACTGCAAAGGTAGGGGTGAGTAGTAGTACCCAGTCTTACAATGAGGCACCACTGTCAGAGGGTGCCAGACTTCCTGTGGAAGGGGAGCTGTGAAGGGTTACAAAGAGAGAGTTGAGACAGGCTCAGCTTTCAGACCCTAGATTACAAGGCCTGAGGCAGGAAGCTAGTGAGGCACCTGATTCTCAATTGAAGGGGGAATCTGCATACTGGGACAAAGGATTTCTGTATAGAGAGTGGACCCCTGAGGGAGGGAGGGCTAGAAGGTGAGGGGATACAGCGTTGGTCGTGCCCAGAGCCTAACGTCTTGTGCTTCTAGCCATAGCCCATGATATTCCTTTTGCAGGTCATATGGGTATAAAATATACAAAGAGACATACTATGCAGAACTTCTATTTGCCTGGAATTTCCAGAGATGTAACAGGGTACTACAGGACCTGTGAGCAGTGCCAAAAGGTATTCAAGGCATGAGACATGGTGAGAGCTCTTTTGATGCCTTTGCCTGTGATTAAGGAGCCATTTAAGAGGGTAGCTATGGATATCCCAAGTTCCACAAGGAAAAAGTATATCCTAGTGGTAGTAGATTATGCTACAAAATACCCTGAAACAGTGGCTTTGTCCTCCATTGAGGCAGAAAAGGTGACAAATGCTTTGTTAGAGATTTTCAGCAGGGTACGTTTCCCAGAAGAAATACTGACTGACAGAGCTGCCAATTTCATGTTAGACTTGCTGGCTTGTCTGTGGAAGTACTGTGGGATGAAGCACTTGAAGACCATCCCCTATCATCCCCAGACTAATGGACTAGTTGAGAGGTTAAACTCTACAATCAAGTCCATGCTACGGGCATTTGCAGACCAGTTTAAGATGGAGTGGGACAAATATTTGTCCCTGTTGTTGTTTTCTTACATATACATTCCCCAGGAATCCACAGGATTTTTACTCTTTGAGCTGCTGTATGGGCATAGAGTGAGGGGACCTCTAGATTTAATTTGTGATGAGTGGGAAGGTAAGTGTGAATCTCACAAAGAGTCTGTTGTGGCATATGTCTTAAACCCCAGGACAAGGCTCAGGGAACTCATGGGCTTGGCTCAGGAGAACCTGGCAGAGGCCCAACAGCAGAAAAAGGTCTGGTATGATGGGAATGCTCGAGCTATAGTATGCTGTAGGGCAGCACGTAATGGCTCTCATTCCTGTCAGACAAAACAAGCTGCAATCAGCTTGGGAGGGACCCTACACGGTGTTAAGAAAGGAAAGTGATGTTAACTACATGGTAGAACTGCGAGGCAGGAGGCAGGAGCACAGACTGTACCATGTTAACATGATGAAAACTTACCATGATAGGGCAGCCCTTGTGTTGAGTATTTGCAGTGGATTGCAGGAGGAGTCTGAGGGAGAACTCGTGACTGATCTCCTCAGTGAGGCTCGGCCTGACACCTCAGTGGAAGGGGTAGCAGTGTCCCAGCAGCTATGTCCTACTCAGGTTCAAGAAATCTAAGCACTGTTACAGGAGTTTGGGGACATATCTGGGAAACCAGGGTGCACCACCTGGAACAGTGCCATGTGGATACAGGACCTTAAAGGCCTAGTAAGCAGGCCCCTTACAGGGTGTCTGAGAGAGACAAACAGACTGTGAGGGAGGAGATACAGCAATTGTTGGAACTAGGGGTAATTCAAGAGTCCAACAGTCCCTGGGCCTCCCCCAGTGGTGCTGGTACCAAAGAAGGATGGCAGCACCAGGACCTGTGTGGACTACAGGAAATTAAATAGTTACACTGTCAGATGGTTACCCCATGCCTATGACAGATGAGGCCCTAGAGCAGCTGGGTGGAGCTAAGTATCTTACCAACATTGATCTTACCTAGAGTTACTTGCAGGTGCCTTTGACTCCCACTGCTAGAGAGAGGTCAACCTTTGTGACTCCTTTTGGCTTGTATGAGTTCACAAAGATGCCCTTTTAGATGAGAAATGCCCCAGTGGCTTTCCAGAGGCTGGTAGATCATATCCTAGCAGGAGCAGGAGAGTTTGCCCTTGCTTATCTAGATGATATTTCCATCTAAAGCTATTCCTGGCAAGAGCACCTTCAACATGTCAGGGAGGTGCTGGGCAGGGTTGGCCATTAAGCCCAGCAAATGTCAGGTGTGTATGGCAGAGGTCTCCTACATGGGACATAGAGTGGGGAGTAGTAAGATCAGGCCAGAACCTGCCAAAGTGGAAGCCATTCAGGCACGGCCTTCACCTGTTATCAAAAAGCAGGTAAGGGCATTCTTAGGGACAGCAAGGTACTACAGAAAGTGCGCCCCCAGTTATAGTACCATAGCTGCACCTCTCACAGTCTTGACAAGGAAAAATGGGCCACATAAGGTAGTCTGGACCCCAGCATGAGAGCAGGCATTCCAGAAGGTTAAAGAAGCATTGGGTGGACCCCCTGTGTTAGCCAGTCCAGATTACAACAATGAATTTGTTGTGCAGGTGGATGCTTTGAACCATGGGGTGGGGGCTGTACTTATCCAGATTTCTTCAGAGGGAGAAGCGTACCTAGTGGTTTATCTCAGTTCTAGGCTTCAACCCATGGAGGAATGCTATGCAGCTGTAGAAAATAAATTTCTAGCCATAGTGTGGGCACTGCAAAAACTTCAGCCTTACTGTATGGAAGAAAATTCACTATAGTTACAGATCATAACCCCCTAACAGGGTTACAGCAAGTGAGCCAGCAAAATGCTAAGTTGCTAAGATGGAGCCTAGGGTTGCAAGCATATGATATGTCAGTGCACCGCCACAGTGGGATTAGCAATGCCAATGCAGATGAGCTCTCAAGACAGGGAATGGGGTAAGATATATTCAGAAAGACCTAACCCTCTGAAGCAATGTTTCTCAAGGGTCACTTGAAAAACTAGCTTTGGGGGATGATATGTGAAGATATTTGAATGCTGCCAGCCTAGTTAGATAGAAGTTTGTAGATAGTTCTATGTCATTGTAAATATGAATATAGTCCACAGGCTTGTCCTCTTAAAATGTAAGAAAACTGTTTTAAATGTTAAACTTCAAAAATGTAACCACAGTGCACTCTGCTGGAAGAAAGCTGATAAGTCAAGCATTGTATTACTGATCTCAAAGCTCGGAGACATAATATCTGGACTGAGGAATTCCTTCTATTATTTTGAGACCAGAGTTAATTGCTAGATTTTACATATATAATGTATCTTATTGCTTTAGTTTCCTGGCCACGTGCAAGATCAAAGAAATGTTAAAACTTTGAGTTTCTGTTAGCCTGAGAACCAGAGAAGAATGATGTAATCTAAAATGAGTCAGCAGTGATGTATTATTTTTAAGACTTTCTCAGAGAGAGAGAGAGAGAGAGAGAATCAGAGCATTTTGGACTTTGTCTGAATAACATCCCTCACCAGTACTCTGCCTTTGCTCTATATGTATGTTTATTTAGAACTGTGATTGCTCTTAGAGTTAGATAGGAGTTTAGTCAGATTTACTCTAGCTGTTTTCTATATGTATGTCAGACTATTCTACAGTATTATTTTAAGCATTTTCTTGTGATTTCTGAACTCTTGACTAGCACTGTGTTGAATTGAGGAGCTTTGTCTTGTGTTTTTATTATTTATTATTAAATACTTTTAAACCTTTCAACTGTGGGTGGCTTGTGTAGAGATAATTTAAGCTGTAGAATAGATTTCATGTATATAGTAATACTGTACAAAGCCACTCCAAATAAGCCTTGCTGTTTGTCACGCTTACTAATTGGATAATAATATTGAACAGTAATAATTGGACACCCTTTGCTAAGGGCCTTTTTAATAGCTGATAAGATCAGCTGGTGGCAGTGATTATACTTTACAGCCTGGCAGGAGGGGCCATAGCTAAAGAACCTGTGCCAGCCTTCCCCAGGAATGTCTGTGTGTTTGTATATAGACCAGATCTGAAAGCATGTGTGCGTCAGCTATTTGGGCATGGCCATGAAGCACTGGTTGGACAGACAGGGCACTAGAGGTTTTGGCTTGACTACTTGGCTGAGATCTGTACCCTATAGCTGTACCAGTGGGGAGTCTTATTAGGGATCTGGAGAGAAAGGGAGAAACCAGCCCCAGTCTGACTGTGATCTGTGTGTGCTCTTAAGGGAAATTGTACTTTACTGTGTGTGTATTTGTTATCCTTCCCAATGTGGTAGTCCCTCACTGGTGTTAGTGGTGAGGATTGAGGCTCTTTAATTACTGGGCCAGTGCACAGGTGTCACACATGATGTCAAAATAAAGCATAATGCTCACTATAAAATGGGAGATTGTGTATTAACTTAGCATTATAACAAAAGCTCCACACTGAAGATATTTCTGTTCTGTAAACATGAAAAACATGTCTTGCTAGTGAAAGACTTTAATAACTAAACAATATAGTACTGGTAGCATTGTTTTTTTTTTCTTTATCTTTGTGGATAATAAGGACAGGGCCCACATTCTATAGGTGATAAACAAGCAAGTGTGTGTGTGTGTGTGTGTGTGTGTGTGTGTGTGTGTGTGTGTGTGTGTGTGTGCCTGCGTCTGTGTGTGGGAGATGCTGTATCTCCTTCCGTAATGTTGCATGCTTTGAGAGAACATTGCAAAAAATAGTCCAATAATTAAGGAACTGTATAGTAATCAGGGAGATGTGATAAACAGTATAGTACATTATCATTCTTCCACCATAGGTTATAAAAATTACTTTTACATGTATATGGAACAAAACTATACTTTTATATTTATAACTGCAAGGCTAATGCAAGTTTAGGTCTTATTAAATAGAACTAACTCTCTCTCTCTGTATATATATATATATATATATATATATATATATATATATATATATATATATATACATACATACATACAAATAGATACAAACTAAATAAAACAAAAAAGGCAAGCAGCAGTGCCAAGCAGTCCATTTAATAGTTAAAAATCCGTTTAATGATCACTTTCGGAGTCAACGCCCCAACTTCTTCAAACAAAGCAAGACATTAAATTTACATCCTTATATACTTATGCATTAAATTAAATTATTCCATTATTCAAGTAATCCTTTCCTAATTACTTCCTCGTTACTATCACAACCATCTTGACTTAACCACATTTAAAGGCACATGCCATAATAGATATTGGTCCCTACTTCCAAAAACATATATAAACATTTCATAAAACCAGTAAAAAAACACAAAAAGGCAATCACTTCCAAGTAACAAGTCTGTGAAGGATAATCCAGTAATTTCGTTATAGTAAAGCTCTAGCTCCTTTTGCTGGAATTTCTATGAATGTACAACCACGTTCCAACACCAATGAATGCGCACTTCATACAAATGAATGGAACCTTTATGTCAAGGTAGTCTATCTCAAGTTCAGAGAAATTTGAGGTGAATTTTAAAAAAGTAGTAGTGTCGTTAAGTGAGTTAACAAAACTCATTGCCGACATACGATCACCCTCAAACAAAATAAAGGTATCATCCAAATACCTTGTGTAAAATTTTACTTGTTCCATTCTGTTGTCATTATTGATTATGTTATTTTTCTCCCATTAAGCCATGAATAAATTAGCAACGCTGGCCCCACAAGGGGACCCCATTGCCACACCCTGTTTCTGCAAATAATATTTACCATTAAAGGTAAAATAGTTAGAAGATAATATAATATCAAGTAACTGTGCGACTACATCAATCTCTCAATCTTTTAGGGGCTTTCAAGTCAATTAACATTAAAGTAATCCATTCTATTGCTTCAAGATGAGGAATAGATGTGTAAAGGTCGGCAACATCTATAGTAAGAAAGTTGAATGTGTTACTGTATTCAACATTATATATTTTCTCCAAAAAGGACCAAGAGTCCTTGCAAATTTGAGTTACGTTTTTTAAATATTTAGATAAAATGTTTTCCACCAACTGAGCACATGGGTATGTGAGAGAAAGGCGGCTGTCAATGAGGGCACTTATAGGTGGGTTGAGCAAATCTTTGTGGATCTTAGGGATCCCAAAGATAACCGGTGTTTTTGGCATAGTAATGTGACTGCCTTTTTGTGTTTTTTTACTCGTTTTTAATTTCATAAAACCATTTTGCCTAAAATACAGTTAAACATCATTATTAAAATACAAATATATATCTAAAAAACAGACAGATAAAACCCAAAGCAGATAACAACCAAAACTTTGTGCAAACTTATAAGGCTGAATTCATCTACAATATTTGGTACCATAGATATATAAAAAGAATATGTCCCAATTCATAAAAAGTTCTTAATTATTATTGATATACATATATATATATATATATATATATATATATATATATATATATATATATATATATCAATATAAAAATGCATGATGTACTAATTTAATTTTATTTTAACTCCTTAGCTTCCCTACCTAATAAGTGCTTTCAATTTTAAAATACTTTTAATTGATGCATATTCATTAAGGCCTAGTAGAATATGGGCTGACGTGTAAATTTGCCACATTAACTCACTCTCTTCAAGCCTAAGTTGCCAGGGCCCACCCCTTATTTCACATTCCACTTGATGTATTACGGTATTTTGGAACCTGTGGTTAGGGTTGTCTACAATGTGTTTGGCTAGTGCATTAGCAGTCTCCCTCCTACTAATACAATATTCGTGCTCATAAATCCTTTGTTTTATTTTTCTTTCTGTCTTACCAAAGTAGTACGATGGGCCAGCCTCACAGCATGCCACATATACAACCCCTTTTGATTCACAATTAAATTGTCCATTAATTGTATAGGTATTGTCCCTTATAGTCACTTTGTTCCCCATTCCAATGAACTTGCATTGTTGGCAAGCTCCATATTTCCCCATGCCAGTACCAGTCTTGTTTTGTTTCTTTTTCTTTTCAAGTAAGCATTTCAGGTTGAGACCCCTTCTATACGTAAATCTAGGATTATCACCTAGAACCTTATTCAGACCATCGTCTTCCAAAATAATTACCCAATTTTTATTTAAAATATCCCTAATTTTCTTAAAATCTAGGGAATATATAAACAGAAAGCTCAAACCCAAATCATGGGCTGTGCTCTCTGAACTTACATTTTGTTGCTCAGGTATGAATGATGAATCATTGTCATAGCCTTTATATAACAATGGTCTGAAATGCCTTGAAGATCTTTTCATGTTCACCTCCAGCATAACGTCATCCACAAACACTTCTGGGTAGCCCCTTCTCATGAACATAGTTTTTAACAATTGACATTCCTTTCTGTAATCAGTGTATTCTGAGACCATCCTAGCTGCCCTTACCATTTGTCCTTTTGCAACTGCTTTCTTCTGATGGTAAGGGTGTCTAATTGAGAAGTGTAAAAATGCATTTGAATGGGTAGGCTTCCTATAAATTGTGGTTTTATACCTCTGATTAGCCCTGTCTTTGGCCACATTAATGTCCAAAAAATTAATGCTTTCCAAGCCTACATGGTAGGTAAACTCTAAAAAATCAGTAATTTCTGTTATGCTCTCAATAAAAGCCTCAATGATGTTTACCTCTCCCTGCCAAATAAGGCACCTATCGTCCTGGTACCTAGTCTACCATAAAACATTTTCCTGGAACAAAATATTGTTAAACAACAAACTTTTTTCCCAATGTGCCATAACACAATTTGCAAATCTCCCCCCAACAGGGTGACCCCATTGCCACTCCTGTGTTTTGCAAACAAAGTTGCCCATTAAAAATCATAAAATTGTTGGACAACACCACTTCTAACAACGTTTCTACCAGGTATATGCCTTTGTCATCAACCTTTTTTGTAGATGTAAATTCTCTGGTCCATTCTAACCCTAGACCCATAGATGTATACAAACAAATATTGCTTTGAAGAACTGAATGTATATAATACTTTTATGATTCATATCTTGAAGAAGACCCTAATGAAAATAAAAGACTATACCCAATGCTTATTATAAGCATATATTTACAAACATTTGCTGCATAAATAACCAAAAGCAATTACATCTAAACAGTTGTTTAAAAGTTTCATCATTGATCAAACCTTCAGTTGGTACTACCATAGAAATCAAAATGAATCAGACCAAGCTGAAGGAAAATAAAGCACTTTATATGAAGATTAGCAAAATAAAATATAATGGTGTTTTCCATAGGAGAAAGTTTTAAAAAAGCATAGATATCATAGCTTTGGGTATATTGTAAAAGTGGGCCACTTGATTAAGACAAAATGATAAAAAACTGAGTGATTTACTGTGCCAGGCTTGAAAATTATTAATAAAAAAGCTGGAATCATTAGAGAATAAAACTGTAGTAACAGCATTTTAATAGACATTATTTCATTCATCCTTTCTGTCAGGAAATGTATGAGGCATAGATTTAAAATGTGTACAGGGAGCAGCATCAGTGACTTTCTTTGTATTTCTTTATTTTAAGAAATTATGTATTTCATGTGAAAAGGTGGAACTATTCAGTAGTAAGCCTCAAGATAGGGCTCAGTAATTTCTTGTTTTATAAAAGATTTCATGAAGTCTGTCACTGAAATACCAAGTAGATTTTCTGTCACTGGGTAATCTGAGAGTTGTGCCTTCACATTGTTATACATTTTCTCCATCTTTTCCTGTCATCACTGCTCCAGAAATAGAATTTATAGAATTGTAACAGCTTTATAAGATCTAAAGATGTAAAGTTTCTGTGGCACTGACCAGTGGAGAGACCCCATTTTTTTTTTCTTTAAAACCTGAGACAGCACTCAGAATAGCCCATATTGGTGATATTACTGAATTGTGGTAAGGCAGCATATGTAACAAATAGTTATGGGCCCTAATAAGCGATGCACTGGATGTATGCAGCTTTTATGTATTTATTTATGTTCTATTTATGGCTTCTGTTGTTTAAGGTAGTCCATCTGGGCAGCACCCCCTTTAAATGGAGACATGTGGAGAGAAGCTCCATGAATACAAGCTACAGCATGATACAGAAAACAAATGTAAGTCATGCAATAGAACACAGATGTAGATGTACATATCTGCAGACTCGTCATCATTGACACTGACATAAGAAATTGAGTGAATATTCCTTTATTCTTCATTGTCAGTATGTGACACTGCCAGCAGTGTTGGAAGCAGGGATGTGAACTGGATTCCCACATTGCATTGCCTTTGTGAGCGTAGCTGATTTATGATACAAATCATACATGTGAACCTGCAGACAATGAAAAGAGGTACAATGAAGCTTAAGAAGTAGGTACAGCCCGCCAAAAACCCGAATCTCTAATTAGCATATAATTTGAATACCAAATAGCACTCAACTCTTCCTGCTTCAAATGGGAATGCTGGGAAATGTGCAGAACCACATTTAAAAAAACAGAGGGTGACATAAACTGGAAAATATAAGCACAATATCAAAGGAATACTATAAAATGTATAGCTGTTAATGAAATGTTGTTGCTCTTCCCATCCATATGTTTTACACTTGCTAAACCACCAGACATATTTCCTGGGTATATGTGAATTTCTTTTATGATTAGTTCCACCCCTTGCTTTTTTCTTCATCTTGAGTCATAGGTCTTTTACATCTTTCCTCATCTATATCAGCCATTTCACTTTCTTCTAGAATATAGTTTCATACATACTGTCTTTCTTCTTTATCAATTTCCTTTTCATGTATGCTTTCTTTTTTCAGCGCCAGACATTCAGACAAAAATGACCAGACGCAGTTTTCTACAAAATGATCTGTTGTTTTTAGCAAAGCCCTTGCTCTCCACATTGCTTGCATCTTCTTTTTGTGTATCCCTGAAGTAAATGCTTTTCATCCTTAAAATAGAATCAAGCTTTCTTTCGGTCTTAGTACTTAACAGCTGCACTTTTCTCATTTTGTGTTATATATTATATGAAATATGCTGAACATTTCAATCATAAATATCAAAAGTAACAAACACTTCTCATTCCTCTTGTCCATACATTTCTCTTTCACATTTTCTGTATGTCATGCACTTTATCACATATTGTCATGCAAAAGGTTACTCAAATTCCTTCATTTCTGCATTGCACAATAAGTTTTCTTTTTGACTGAAAACTAAAGTTCTGAAAATTAAAGTCTTTCCAATGTGATTTTTTTTTTTTTTTCTGTTTAACCCATAAAGTTGTCCACACCTGAAAACTTATTAAAAGTTATTTCACTTCAGAAAGTCTTCTGAACCAAAATGCATTAGTACTCATGTCTGGTAAAGTAAATCCTAATGGCAGTATAATATCATCCATAATTCTTACCACAGGTCTTTTTTTCTTCATTTCTGTCAAAAACTTCTCTTCCTTCTTCTTCTTCTTTCGGCTTTTCCCGGTTAGGGGTCGCTCCAGCAGATCACCTGTCTGCTCATGATTGGCAGTGGAGTTTTACAGTGTCAAGTTGCCAGCCCAGTGCCCAACCTTCCACAGAAGGCACACACACACACACACACACACACCTAGGGCCAATTTAGAGTGTCCAATCCACCTACTGCATGTCTTTGGGATGTGGGATGAGACTGGAGCACCTGGAGGAAACCCATGTGACTACAGGGAGGACATGCAGACTCCGCACAGAAGGCACCCGAGCCGAGAATCGAACTGGAGAACCTCTTGCTGTAAAAACTTCTCTTCCTATGGTACCCTATTTCTTGTTCCTTGATTAACACCACCTGCTTAGAATTATTTTTCTTTACTTAATTTCTATAATCTAGACTACCCATTGCATAGGCATGTTCTTAAAGCTGAATACTCCATCAGCTGAATGTTCCACTGTCCCTTCAGTCTCTGTATTCAGTTTCACTACCACATTACTGGCTTTGTTATCCAACTCCTCCTGCACAACTCAATCTGTCACAGCACTCATGTTGTACTCCTCCTTCATTTTGTTCTTCCTCCTTTGTTAATGTTTCTGTATCTGGACCTCTGCTGTCCAGGACTTTAACTAGGATTTCATCTCTATGCGATTCTTTCTCCAGAT